>NW_020213731.1:0-5086 GCF_003070985.1 Temnothorax curvispinosus | reverse complement strand
GTGCCTCTAATTGTAAGAATCTCTTCTCCTTTACCCCCTCTTTTTTCCTTCAATCCCGAATTAACACTATTGCGTGGTTCGTATCGCGTGACATTACCTATTATAAATGTCCTTTTTTTCTCTCGTTTTCTCACGCAGGAACATTTTATATTCAACTATATGGTATACAATTTTGCCGCTATATATTGACCGCAGGGAGCTGATACCGAAGAGATCGTTAAGAAGGAAGGTGTATCCAAAATTGCACATGTATGTACGTATATGCTTTCTTGTAAATTTTAAAAGTTGAAAAGAACAGAAAGTGTTCTGTAGCGCAATTTGTATTGTAGGCAAGTTATGCTAAAATATTTGTGAATTGAGTCTCTATTATCCATTATTATGATATAATTTTTATCAACAATATTAGAGAAGTAACGAAAATTAATTTGATTAAGTATTCAAAGCAATTGATAGTTTTTAGCATTAAGTATTTCCATTTTCTCATAATATGCTTAAAAAATATTGCAGGGGACTTGTGAGTTATGCGAAGCAATTGATACTATTAAGGTTCATTGGTCATATGAAGTTTGCACACGTGAAGCTTGACATCCTAAAGATCACAATGCATTCTGAAAACGATACCGTGCAGGTTCGTTGGCGTATACGTGGTGTCACAGGCTGGAAGGTATTTTCTATGTTTTGGAAGTAAAATTTGGAAAATACAACATGTCATAAAATAAGCGCTAACCAGGAAATGTAAGTGTAATCAGTGCTCTAAACATTCCTTTTAATAGTAATATAAAATTGTTCTTATAAACATTAATTATAATTTATTCAAGTTGTCTATTATTTGAAAAGAACTTGATTTTTAGTTTCGTTTTTTATTCTACTTTCAGAAAAAGATAAAATAATTTAGATTTCCTAAAATTAATTTTGTTTATGCTATCGGAGAGGAAACACTTATTATAAAATTGATTATAATACCAAGACAATTATATATAACGATTTCAGATGGTACGACGGCTTTTTTATGTTAATGCTGAATGGAAAAGTTTATAAGCATATTACGGACAAGATGATGCCTAATCAGGATACAGCCACGAAAAAGAAAGATATGCGCATGGCAGGGAAATTAGCGCTATTCACAGGCTTTGTAAGCATATTTAGTAACAACGAGGATTCTTTGAATTGAGCTCTGTCTTAAAATCGTATCAATTGAAGTGAATCCACTGCTGAGTGCTGAAATTATACGATTTTATCCGTCACAACGAATAGACCAAGAAGAATGCTTTTTTCAGTCGATGGTTTCGAATGTTGCTGACGTATCTATTTCGTTGCAAATGCATCATTATGAAATGATGATTGGTAGTAAATGAGAGATATGTGAATTAAAAAGATGTGTACATTAACTAAACAGTATCTTTGTATGATTACAAACTATCTTCATCTAATTTTTTAGTGAAAATGTCCGAATAATTTGCGTTAGTATTTCTGTGTAAAAAAATATGACGATTATATTACAGTATATCTGACGATTTTAACATAATTATAGAGGTAGGGTGTCTAAATTGTTATCGTTCCATCCAAATGTAGCTTTTATACTATTCGGATAGTATCGATATTTTATGCTGCTTAGAAACAAGTAAAAAGTATTTTAAGACACTTGTATCGTTTCCAGAATATAAAAACTTGTGTTTAGATTACAGATATACGTTTTGGGTATTGGCGTATCTATTTCGTTGCAAATGTGTCATTGTGAAATGATGATCGGTAGTAAATGAGAGATATGTGAATTAAAAATATGTACATTACTTAACCTTTCATCTGATTTTTTAATTTTAGTAGTGACAATGTCCGAATTATTTTGCGTTAGTATTCCTGTGTAAAAAAATATGACGATTATACGATTATATTACAATATATCTGAAAAATGTTAGAAAATGAAACAATTGTTTAAAGGTATCCTGTATATCATAGCATCTATTTGCTTCGCCTGTATGGAATGTTAATAAGGCGTAAGATAATATAATCATTAATGTAATATTTCTTAAATGTATATTTCATACTTAATTTTATTTCATAAATACTATCACATTTATTCCTATGAATCGTTTACATTTATTACGCTATTATGAGGTAGGATGTGTAAATTATTACCGTTCCATTCAAATGTAGCTTTTATAGTATTATTTATCGTATCAATACCTTAAGCTGTTTATAAAAAAGAAAAAAGTATTTTAAGACGAAAGAAAGATATAGGGATAGAAATATAAAAATATTTATTATATTGCAAATATATTTTTTATATATTAGTTTTTTATATACACTACCGCTCATTAATTTTAATATACAACAGATTTGTTGATTTCTCTGTAAAGGATGAACATCATGATACGTGTTTTGCACAGGAATGAATGCACTTGCTGTTATAAATATTTCACTTGCATGCATCGCATCTTTATATAAATAATATATAAAATTGCAATGCGTGCAAGTGTTGAAGGTGTTTATAACAGCAAATTGTATTTAACCGAACTCGAAATCAGTATAAGATGAATCAAAGGACTGCAACGTTGAAAGTTCTTATGACTTGTGTGTGGTTGCTGCACTTTTACAAATTCCACAACTTCTTCACAGTCTGCGCGCAAAAATCAACTTGGCACATTAAGTTGTAAAGTTATACGTTTGCCTTCTTGGAAAAGTTTTTTTGTCTGCATTATAACGACTAATTTGTTTGAATTTATATAGAAAAAAAGATCACCCGAAACTATATTTTTGGGCCAAGGTTCGATTGATCCCGCTGGAAACTGGGAATCTATAGTTAACGTGACGTACACTATAGATTTTTAGTATTGGCAATCTATAGTTTACGCCACATACACTATACATCTTCGGTCCTAGCGGGAGAAACCAAACGTATGTCAAATAATTACGACAAAATGATGTAAATATCTACATATTATTACTGTAAGCGTATGGAATATAATTTATTTACTTGAAAAATACTGTATATTTCAAGAGATTATTTTATTAAATCAAATTATCCAACATCTATTTAATCCTCTGTTGCAAAACTTAATTGCATATTGAAATTTAAAAATGTATACAATATATTTCAAAGATTTGTGCAAAAATGAAATAAGCATAAAGCGGGGAGCACACACTTCTGTATAACGCATAATGCGTAAGCATAAGAAAATTGATTGGTTTAAGCGGGGAGCACACACTTCTGCACAACGCATAATCCGTAAAGGCCATCGCACACAAAATGCATAGCTTAGCATAAGCGTAGCATAAAACCGCTGGACCAATGAGCATCTTATGTAAATCAATATGGCGACTTTATGCTGGATGCTCATTGGTTTAGCGGTCTTATGCTATGCTTATGCTAAGCTATGCATTTTGTGTGCGATGGCCTTAAGCATAAGAAAATTGATTGGTCCATGCACATGTGCATAAGGAAATAGACCAATCAGTTTTCTTATGCTTACGTATTATGCGTTATGCAGAAGTGTGTGCTCCCCGCTTTAATTCAATCCAGACGAACTTGCATAACGCATAAACATAAGCATAAGAGATTTGATCGGTCCATATGCATGTGCATAAGGAAATAGACCAATCCGTTTCTTTATGCATATGGTTATGTACCTATGCAAGTTTGTCTGGATAGACTTTTTATTTTCTTATGCACATGTGTATGGACCAATCAATTTTCTTATGCTCACGCATTATGCGTTATGCAGAGGGGGTCAATCATGAATCTTTTCCCCTAGGGTGGAAACGTGAAAAATGAAAAATCTCTCTTTCTATTGATGTTAAATAGAAAGAGATAGTCATATAAAACTTTTCACTTTCCACGTTCCACATTAATACATGATTAAGTGTGTGCTCCCCGCTTAACCATCGATATGTAATCTTCCATGAACTGCACATGCGCGCATAGACAAAGACAGCAGGGGCTCATATGCAACGCTCTCTTTCTATTCCTCTATCGCTTTTTTAGCTTGTTTGCATACTCTATTCATGCTCTATTCTTATATCTCTATGGTTCGTAGTTGCTATATCTTGTCAATATGACAGGTCTCATAATATGATAGTCGTCAAACTCGTCAACTTTAACTGTTAATATCTCGCTTTGCGGGGCAGAGCGACGCTTTTTTCTGCCAGATTCTTTCGTTTCACGCAAAAACGCGTTGATTAAGCCTAAGTTCAACGAAATCGGTGAGGAGGCCTCTATTCTGCACATTTACCAAAAATAGATAGCATTACAAATAAAAGTAATGTACGTATATTATATTGTGTGTAATATATATTAAGTGTTTTCTATTTACATCAAAAAACTCAGATAATTCTCACTTGTAACGTCGTTCTATCCTTTTTGGCAATTAATGAATAATAAAGACAGAATCGAATTATCTGTTACAAATTAGAATTATCTGAGTTTTGATGTAAATATTGTAAATGAAAAGCTTCTATTAATGTACTATTAATAATGTATATGTATATGTTACGGGTGAACTTCGCATGGTGTATAATGTCGAGCATTGCATCGAACAATTGCACATTGTTCGAGCAATGTTAGCATTAGATCACGTATTTATATATATATTATGACTCATATTCTTAATTTTCTTTTAGCGATAAAAAAGTGCGCTTTTATTGATAAAAAAGAGTTGAGAATATGGGTCTATGTATATTATACATAACCTGGCAATGTCGATATTGTATATTATGCGAACTTCGCTCGTAATACATTTTTTTTTGTTTATATATGTCGCTTATTTAATAGCATGTAAAAAGAACATTAATCTCTTATTTGGTAATTAAAAGCAAAATGGCGAATAATCGCGATAAATCGATATATCAACCGTTATATAATATTGCCTTTTTTATATTTTATATTTATTAAGTTCAGTTAACAAAGCAAACATGTGTTAAATTTACATATGAATGTATTGATTACTTAACGCAACAACTTTAACCAGCAAATTTTTGCATAAAATCATTTCCTATTGTTCTTATTACATTTATATTATTTAATATATATAATCTGAAAAATTAGCTCTTATTATTAATATAAAAAAGTGTACAAATTAGAAACTTGCAT
>NW_020213730.1:0-6562 GCF_003070985.1 Temnothorax curvispinosus | reverse complement strand
CATGCGTCAAATAAGTGTTGACGAGATGAGTTCAAACAATTGATCATGAACATGCTTGTCTCCTTTTAGTTTTGAACTCACATAATCTTCCGCCTTTTATGTTTAGCTATTGCTTATACTTTTGTTCAGAATCTTTATGCTTACACTACTTTATATGTATTATGGCTATGTTATGAATTTGCCCTATAGCTTATGCTTGGGCTTAATAAAGATCATCTATCTATCTATCTATCTATCCCTTCCCCTACCTCTCCCCCTCCCTCTCCCTCTCCCTCTCCATCGCTCTCTCCCTCTTCCTCTCCCTCTTCCTTCCCCCTTCTCTCTCTCTCTCTCTCTCTTTCTCTCTATCTTCATCTATCTCTCTTCATTCCATTCAACTTTTATTTAAAAAACTTTCTCTATATCTCTTATAGCTACAGAGATATTCGCCCCGAAAAAGAAAATCTAATTCTTTTCAAAAGGGTGTTTTACTCCCTAAACATATAATTAGGCACGTATAAAAAAATACGCGTCCCTCATTTTTATCCAGAAAACGACATAGTTCATCAAACTCAGATGGTGACACTTCGGATGTTTTCCTTAAATAATAATTTTATCTAAAAAAAAGTTGATACAAGTAAGATACAAAAAAACAGAAAAGTGCAAAGTATAAGAAACACAAAAATTACTTATATGTTTCAAGTTCTGTAAGGATATATCGTTTTATGTAGATATAATACGAATACATGTTGTATATTCTTTCCGACATTTTCGAAACTATTAAGACTCAGACGTATGCGGGAAAACGAGACGTACATATTGGACTTGCGTGGAAAAGATTCAGTTTGTTGTTATTCATCGAACGTCGTGTCCATTTTTGTATTTTTGAAAAAATCTTTTCGGAATCTTTTTTTCGTTTGACTTGACAACGCATCGAGCCTAAGTAATAAAGATAGCACGCTCGTCATACCTTGTAGATTCTGTTACTGCAGAATCTAACGCGATAAAATACAGAAGATACGATCGTCTCTATATTTGGCGACAACTTCTGTCCCGTGAAGATATAAATGCCGTGAGTTTATTATAGTTCTGTACCGTTGGGGAGAGAATCGTAGAGAAAATACGAAAGATGGAACCGAGGGTGAATTTGTCTATTCTTTTTAGGTTCTCGTGCGTCCTCGCATGAACGTCGACATCGAGCTTTGTACATTACCTTCGAGATTCGCGACTTCAGAAACACCGGGATCACACTTTCTTTCATCGCGAATGTCGAAAGCCCAAGCTATAATCGTATCTCCTATAGAACGCCTCTCGTACGTTTCGGAAATAATTGCCTCGTTAAACGTACGTCTTTCTTCTATATATAGTTCCCCCAAAAATTAATACAGTAGTAGTAAGTGGATAGGTATGGGGCGTCAAAACAAACCCCCTCCACCGACCCCTCCGGCGCCAGGGGCGTGGCCAGACTGTCTGCCCACGTGACCTCGGGGCTCTCTGATTGGCTACCGTGTGGGGGGTGGGGGTGAAATGGAGCGATTTGATTGGATACCCCATACCTAGCCAGTGTTCTGATTGGATACCCCATACCTAGCCAGCGTTCTGATTGGATACCCCATACCTACCCAGCGTCTGATTGGCCCTCCCACCCCTGAGGCGTCTAGTGCCTAGTGTCTTTTTTGGGACTGCACGTGGTGGACGACTACGAAACAAAAATGTCGGAATCAAAATAGTAACTAAATGGCGCGTTTTGATTAGATACTCCATACCTACCCAGCGTCTGATTTGCTCTCCCGCCTAAAGTGTCCAGCGTCTTTTTGGGCCTGCACGTGGCGGACGACGCTGAAGTCACGCGGTAAAATAGCGGAAGAGCCGATTAGCGCCATTTTGGTGAGAACACGTGGTAGACGACGCTAAGCTCGAAAAAGGATATGATGCTAAGATACCGAAAACGGAAAGCGGAATTTTTAAGAGCGTTTTACCTCGAGGGAGGGGAAAACAGGAACGGACAGGTTCGCTTTGTGACGTGACACAATCCAACTTTTTTTGTATCGAAGGAATTTTATGATTTATGACGGTGTTCTTTTAGGACTTGGGTCTGGTCAGAAACGACCAGGCTTGTATCAAGACGTGACGAATCCAACCTTTTTTGTAACAAAGGGATTTTATGATTTATGACGGTGTTCTTTTTAGGACTTGGGTCTGAACAAAGAGTTTTCGAAATAAATAAATACGCTTGGTTTCTAAGATTTGCTCATGTATTACTTATTTTCTGCGGAAACGAGGTTGTAAAACAGGAACAGACAGGTACGCTTTATGACGTCATGCAACTATTCCGTTTTAAATAAAAGTTTTTATTATTAAACGCATTCGAAAAATTTACGATTTAAAAACTGACCAATGCTGAAAAAATAAGAGAAAAAGGAATTTGTTGCGGAGAACGTGAGGATTGAAGAAAAATAGAAAAAAGTAGAAGTTACAAAAAAATGTTTATTACTACAAATTCTTCTTCACAGGAAAAAATACAATTTAGCCGCTTATAAAGTAAGGTTGTAGATAAAATGTTTAAACAATAATGTTATAAAATTTACAATTCGCGATTCGACAAAATTATATTCTTTTATCTAAGAACATACAAAGAATTATTTATTAAATGATTTAAAAAGATAAAAAGAGCTCGAATAGATTTTTGTTGTTCCTTTATTTTTTTAGAAATATTTTTATTTAAAATTAAAAAAATTTTTAACTATTACGTTTTTTGTATAAAATTTTTAGCCGATCACTTTATTAACAAATTCTCTTAGCTTCCTATATAAACCACCTATATAACAGAATTTTTAGTTTAAACTAAAAAAAATTCTAGAAAAGTCTGGAAAAATCTAAAGTTTTCTAATTTTCTATCTGCGTGCGCAGACTAATTTTTCTACAACGTTACAGACGAAGTTAACGTTTTGACTAACGTTACGAAGCAAAATCATTCGAGTCCCAACGTTCGAAGCGACAAGTTTGCCAGTGAAAAAGTATAACTCTCTCATCCGACTTTTCGATTGGTGTGAGTGTGTGTCAGCCGATATTACGAAGAAATAAGAACAATGGCTAGTCACCGAGAAGACGCTAATAATTCTGAGAAGCGGATGTTCACTCGCGATATTCCTGATAAAGGGATTCCCGATAAGGGACGTGACTTCAAGGGAAGAAACGAGCAATTACATATGCTGTTATCGACAACATATGGACTCAACAGCTCCCATACGAAGAGAATTCATGTGGGTTTGCAAGCAACATCCGAGGGAGTTTTCGTGCCGTTGGTCAAATTAACCGGCAACTGTGCGGACGGCGTTTATTTCGACGAGAAATCGTGGCAGCAGTTTCAAGAGAACATGGGACTCGTGAGCGAATATTTAAATGGAGAAAGCAAATTGAAGCCGAATTCTATCTCCATTAACAATATCTCCGTCAATTTTACTTCGGCCTACGGAGCAAGATCTATATTGCTGGCGTACAAGGAAAACGAGGAAGATACTTCTGCCAGGACGAATCAACGAACAGGCGAGGAAAATTGTCCACCGACGAAGAAACGAAAAACATACGCTGTGGCAATTGTGATGCAGAAGCCTACATTTCTCGGGCTGAAAAATATTGCGAAATGTATCGATGCACATTTATTACATTTAAAATCAGTGGCCGATAATGTTAACAATTGCGCGCATTATCTTATTAAGGAAATAGAGTTAAATCTTCCTAAAGGTTATATAGATGAGGAAATTGTAAAATTGACTCTCAGAGGAAATTACTTCGACATCGAATTTAATGTACAACATCAAATAACCGATTTAACTTTCCTCGATGCGTATTTTAATATAGTAATGATAGAACTTTGTGTGCTGCGAATTACCGAAATCTGTCGTATAATTTTGTCGAATCGCGGATTGTAAATTTTATAACATTATTGTTTAAACATTTTATCTTCAACCTTACTTTATAAGCGACTAAATTGTATTTTTTCCTATGAAGAAGAATTTGTAGTAATAAACATTTTTTTGTAACTTCTACTTTTTTCTATTTTTCTTCAATCCTCACGTTCTCCGCAACAAATTCCTTTTTCTCTTATTTTTTCAGGATTGGTCAGTTTCTAAATCGTAAATTTTTCGAATGCGTTCAATAATAAAAACTTTTATTTAAAACGGAATAGTTGCATGACGTCATAAAGCGAACCTGTCCGTTCCTGTTTTACAACTTCGTTTCCGCAGGAAATAAGTAATACATGAGCAAATCTTAGAAACCAAGCGTATTTGATATTTTCGAAAACTCTTTGTTCAGACCCAAGTCCTAAAAAGAACACCGTCATAAATCATATGGAACAAAGGCCTTAAATAAAAGAATATGGTTTTATGATTTTATTGTGAACAAGACGGAAAAGGGATTATGGTATAGAACCTTTCTCCGAAAACTTTTTTTCACCTGAAAGGAAGGTAGGGAGAAAGTGAGCAGGTAGGTTTTGAATTTGCTAATTAGGGTCTTAGGTAGACATTTTTTGTTACGCCATTATTCTAGAAATTTTTGGCTTTTTACACTGGAAGCAATTAATAAATCAATAAATTTCTCAAATGGGATAATAAAACCTTCTAGTTTCATGTTGGAATAAAGGCCTTAAATAAAAGAATATGGTTTTATGGTTTTATTGTGAACAAGATGGAAAAGTTTTATGACAAAAAATAACTTTTTTGCGAAAACCTTTCTCTTCCACCGGTAATGGAGAATGGGAAGAAAGTGGGCGGGAAAGTCTCAAATTTGGTAACCAATGGCTTAGGTAGAAAATTTTTGGCACGCCATTATTCTAGAAGTTTTTGGAAATATTTCCAACTATAAATGGCCTGTAATACTATAGCTGAGAGTTAGTCCTTATTTGTCCGAGTGTACTGGAGTCGTCTTGCAACGCTCTTAGCTAATCAGACAAATAAAGTGTCGAAAATGTCTCTCCGCGCAACTTTGATCGATTTTTTTAAAGTGAGTTGCAATTTAAGCAAACACTTTAATAAGCAAGTGTTTGTAGAAGTGTTTAATGAGCGGAAGTTTGTAGAAGCAGCGACAATCGTCGAAGAGGCGAATTATAAACTTTTCGAACGTTTCGTGCGTGGGTGCTCCAGTACCCTGTTATGTGTTATGGATGAACTGGGTTACTGTAAAAGAAATCAAAGATTGGTGAATATCATTTTGTGGGAATTAGAATCGCGTTGATCTTTTCGTCACGAGGAAGAAGACGCAGGAAGAGGGCATATTGCTAAATTTTTGCGTCGTAACGGATTAGGTAAGTGTTAGAAATAAAAATTGCACCTTAAAATTTTAATATAGTAGAGTTTATCATTAAAATTTAAATTAATTTAATAGACGAGAACCGCATTGCCGCTGTCCTACCAGTCCGACGAGGACAGAGACGTCGAGCGGAAGAAAACATTGATGAGGAGGCGGTACCAGCACGTAAGTAGGAAATAATAAAATTAATTATTCATTAAAAAAAACAAATATTATAAATATTAAATTTTATAGGAAGAGCTAGAATCGTTGCACCACTGCCCGCAGACAACATCCCCGTCATCGATTTATCTTCCGGTAAGAGACTAATAATAACACGTAAAAGCTAATATTTGCAATATTTGTATAATAAATCAAATATAATTTATACTGTTTTAGATGACGATGAAGAACAAGAGGAAGTGGAAGAAAAAGAAGCAGAACAAGAAGAGGAGGTGAGAATAGTGAGCTCACCCGATTCGGCCATATTTACGCCGCGTGGTAAGTTTTTAAAAAATAAGATAAGATAAAAATTTAGCGACAAATAAAAGAAATAACGAAATGTTACATTTTACCAGAAAGGGAAGTAGAAGAAGAAAAAGAACAAGAATCGGAATCAGATGAAGTTTCGACGATCGACGATGTAATCGAGCGAATATTGATGGAAGGCGACGATGAGGAGGTGGAAGAGGAGGAGGAGGAGGAGGAAGAGGGAGATGAAGAACAAGAAGTTCGAAACGCAGAAGAGTCGCAAGAGGTGTTGGACGAGGTGGAGGAGGAGGAGGAGGAGGAGAGTGATGATAATATCAATAATATTGACGATGATATTATTATTAGTAAAACCGATGACGATGACGATGACGACGACGACGAGAGATACGCACCTAACAATTATGAAGGTAATAATATTTGACTATTATATTTTTAGTTCCGTAATTTTTATCGTTTTAATCACAAGTAATTATTTCTGATTAGATGTTTCTTACTCGCCGGTTTGACCCTTGTCTCCGGAAAATTAATAAGAGACAAAGATTCAAAAAAAACGTCAACCTACACTAGTGATAAAAGCAACTAAAGGTGAGTTACCTTAGTATGCTCTATCGCGGTCGTGAAAAAAATTTTTAATTTTTTAAACGTAATATAAATCAATATTGTATGTGAGACTAAGTTTTTTAATTTTTTAGTACAGTCGGGCGGAGGTAATGCGGACCGTCCTACCGATGCTGTTGCTCCGAACACTGAGGATGATGATAATGTTTCGCAAACGCAGAGTGCTAGCGAGGAGGAGGAGGAG
>NW_020213729.1:0-7205 GCF_003070985.1 Temnothorax curvispinosus | reverse complement strand
GGCGTAGTTCTCGAAAATTGCCTCAAAAGTAATATTATTCCGACCACTGATATATTAGATTAAGAAGCAAAATTTCTATTTAACCAACCGTTCAAATCATCGCTTATCGATGGGCTTTGTTCCCGATCTGCTTCTGTTTTTACATAGACATGTTTCTTCTTAGCAAATTTGTCAGGTTTATCTTTAAGTTTCCTTTTATTTTTTGCCTTAAATTTGGTTAGCGACTTAATTCCAGGACCAGCACGGGCATCCACAACCTGCAAAGATAATTCTTTTTAAGAAAAATTTGCAATCTAAATTTAATGTTAATGTAATATAATAGTTTAAAATATTAAATCATGGATATCTTCATATTGCAGCAATCATTTGTCAAGCAAAAGATTTGGAATCTTGCACCTTCCACATATAAGGGAGAGGAAAAATTTAGAGTAGATAATTATTTGTTTATACTGTGATAAGAACAAGACTCAAAAGCAAGAATTAATCTAAAAGTTATTAGATAATGAATTGTGGTACTTATACTGTATTTGCAACATCAAAATTCAAATAATAAAAATAAGAATATCCATTATCAGATACTGACATGTCTCCAGTTGCGATCGTTTCCCGGAGGCAGCTTCTTAAATCTTTTTACTAGAAGTACACATGCATTACATATCTCTCCGCTACGCCTCTCATCAAGTTGAAAACATAGCATAAAGTCATCCTCATACTTTTTACTATCTGTGAATCTCGAACTGTAAAAGAATTTACAAGGATTTATTATAATAATAAAATACATGTGTAATATTGTATAGTATCAATGTATCATGATATTAACTCTTATTAAATAATAACATTTAATTATATAGAATTTTATTATCAACATAAATCATTATAATAATTTAAAATAACAATTAATAACTATAGAGTATATTATTATAATTTATTTTTATTGTACAAATATATATATATTTACACAATAAAAAAAATATATACACACACACACATACATATGTTTAATAATATTTTTACCTGCTAGATTTGGCTTTGCAAATGCAGCAGCCTGTACTAGATCGATACACCTTTGGTTTGTGAAAACTGAACATCCTGCTCACTATGTACGTCACTATCGTTTCTGTAATTTAATACATGTATATATATTATAACATGATTTTATATCAGTAGAAACTCGTAATATATATATATAAAAAAAAATATATATATATATATATATATATATATATATATAATATATATAATATATATATAATATACATCTTTTATATGATATATAAAAATAATTGCATATGTTATTTTACAAGTATAATATGCATGACGCATGTGTATAATATATACAGGATGAGTTTTATTTCGTGTGTCAATTATCTCCGCCAAATATCTCAGAAAGTAGAGTAAAGTGCATATTTTGGATCAGATCCTAATTCGGATCACCTTTAAAATGCCTCTCTAGCCGACTGTATTTATCATATGTGAATTTTTTTCGCTATCGTCTATAGCTATCTCTTATAAATATAGACAATTAGTGAAAAAAAATTCACGTATGATAGGTACAGTCGGCTAGAGAGGCATTTCAAATTTGCTGATACGAATTAGGATCTGATCCGAAATATGCACTTTACCCTGTTGGTTTATTGGAAAAATGTTTGAGATAAAAGTTGGAGGATTCAAAGGGAGCCAATAGACAATCTTATTTGGACGGTTCGTCTCCTCATGTTCGCCTTAATACGTTCCAAGATACCAGGCGTATTATGTATTTCTGCACATCCATCCTGTTCACATTGGTACCGAACCGAACAATGTTCGGTATTGTTCATGCAAGGATGCCATTTTAAACACCTTTAATTTTTATACGTATTTTGACAGCTTAAAACGTATTCTGTGGGTTAATAAACCGAATTTAAGATCAAAAATTGTAATGCCCATAACTCGGTAGGAGACGCATTTGCAGTTCATGTTAATAAAAACTTTTTTCATTATTTTGATATGTACTATTTACCTTTAAAGTAGCGGACAACCTTTTGTTACACCCTGTATATATACATATATTACTAAATAGCATTCTTTAAAAATTGCATTAGAATTTTATTTCCAAGACTCGAGATACTCATATACATATTTTCATACTAAAGATTTTTTAATATATATTTAGTATAAATATAAAGCTTATAAAAATTAAGAACGCGCAAAATGTAATAATATAATTCATAAAAATGTTTATATAAATCCTACAAGCAGCAGACGTTAAAAATTAAAATAATTTCAAAATAATTAAAAATTAAAATTAAAAAAATAAATTCAAAAAATTGTTGCACATAAAATACACTTATGCAAATCATGGAAATTGAAGTTCAACGCGAACGTAAAATTTACAAAAATATCACTTATGAGGAAATATCACACAATATAAACAAACGCCATGGAATTGCAGCAAATGCAAAACTGAAAAATCAAAATTGCTTATAAATGTAAAACGATAATGTAATAGGATTTGTACGTATTTTAGACAATCTCAGACGAACGCCATAAAGTTGCGCGGTATGCTAAATTAAGATTAATATTTGAAGTTGGACATGCCTGAAGGCCACGGAGTAACACAGATGTAGATAAAGTGTCCAAAAAGTATAGTCGTCGCGAAAGTAACATCAAATGTGTGTCATGATGATCGCCGATTTTATTGAGCACGCTCCCAACTACCAGCTTCATGTTTCGCCGAAGAATCACAAAGATCGAGATTCGAGGATCCCGAAATTAATGGAAACTATGTCGACGAAAAACACTGTTGCCAAATATATCAAAAGCGGTGCCAGAGTTTTTTCTTTTATAAAAAATAGAGATATTTCTCCCTTAATGATACTTCTTCACTTTCTTAATTTCCCCTTTTCCAAATTAACACAACGAATGTCTATAATAAAGTGAAAGGCACTGTTGCCAAATGTGTCAAAAATGACGCCGTTTTAATTAAACCGCTTGCTCCTTCCAAAATAGATCTTCGCTGCTTTACGGATACGGTATTCCTTCGCCTCTTTTAATCTCCTTGGTTTTCCAGAGTCGATATCTATCGTCAATGTTGAAATTGGGGAAAAAAGCCACGGTCGTCAAACGTGGTGTTAAGAGCAACGCCGACAACTCAATCCGGCCACTTGTTTTTCCAAAATGAAAGAGAAAACTCGGTCTCCCTCTCTTTTACCCGTGACAGAGCTTCACTTAAACGCCCGCCTCTTTCTGAAATTCGAAACTTTTAACCACAGTAATCTTTGCGCGCGCGCGCGTTCTCAAAGGGAACTGTATAACTACTGTTACGGCGGCAATTGTTCGCAACGATATTCAGACTCGATGGCGCATACGGCGACGTGCGAGAAGCGTGCAGGTTACGCTACGCGCGCACCGGGAAGCATCACCAAGCGGTGTGCGCATGCGCATGCGCGCGCCTTTCCCCCCCCCCTCTCTCTCGAATCCTACTGTTCGGTTCGTGATATTTCGTCGTCAAACTTCTTCCAGTCCTTCCCCCATCGTAAAATCAACGTCATGCACGAGCCGAACTTCGCTTCCCTTCGCTCCGCGCGAGCATATCACCGAATTCTCTCTTCTCTTCCCCCTCCGCCCGTATCTCTTCCTCATCCTGAATGGTCTCACCAGTAAAGCGGGCTACACACACACACACACACGCACACGCGTGCGCACACGCACACGCGCACGCGCAGATGTATATCAATAGACGGTAGAACCCCTCTAATCAGAGTCTGGCTATACGGTAGCAACTTTTTATTGGTTCGTCATTTCTTGGCAAATACTACGTTTACGCGAGTGTTACTTCTGTAGTAACTTACGATATATCACTCGTTTACGCGAAGTAAATTATCGTAAGTTACTACAAAATCCCGTTTACGCGAAGGAATTATCGTAAGTTACTACAGAAGTAACGCTCGCATAAACGTAATAAAAGGCAAGAGAAACAGAAAGAAAAAGAGATAGGAAAGGGACAAAGAAAAAGTTAGTATATCCTTCTTTCTCGCAGAATTTTGCCAGAACTGCAAGTTGACCAGACTCTGATTAGAGAGACTCGAAATAGACTACGTTTACATGGCTCGATTTACATCAAGTTATAACATCGATGTTATAACTACTGACGTTAAATGCCGTGTAAACGCTCTTTTACGACGAACTTACTACATCGATGTAATAACTTTGTCGTAAAAGAGCGTTTACATGGTATTTAACGTCAGTAGTTATATTAGTTATAATATCGATGTTATAACTTTAGCGTAAATCGGGCTGTGAAAACGTAGTCATTGTTTCGGTCTCTTATGTATCCCATCGACAGCGGGAGACTTCATTCATGTATCGATACTTGTTAATACTTAATATTGATATCGCATGAAACCTTCGGAGACGTACCTACACACGATGAGACATATTTCATGAGACGGTATCACAATACCACAGTACTGTAACGATATCGTTTCTTGATACATATTTCTGTGGCTGCGGTCCACTTGACGCTACAAATGCTTCGAAGCATTCCTCTTCTCTTTTCTTTCACTGAAGAAAGAAGGAGAAGAAGAACGCTCCTAAGCATTTGTAGCGTCAAGTGGACCGCAGCCTGTGTGTGTATATAGCCCGCTCAATCCTCGCACGAGGCAAACTTCACTTCACGCGAGCCACGCGACCGAAGTATGCTCAATTTGATAAAATAAAGTTATCTATTTTGCTAAACTTCACTCGCGCTTCCGCAGCATAAAATTGGACACATAGGCTAGTCATATTAGACATCGAACCTTTCAATTAATCTTCCCAGGTTGCAACCACCATTAATCGTTATAGCACCTCAAATCAAAACGATTCATGGTGATTGCAACCTGGAGATTAATTGGACTAAACCCCTTAAATTAGTCTAATATGACTGGCCTAACAAATCTGGAAGGAGTTTTACCTGTCATATTTCATCGTGAAGCGGGGAACACAGACTTTTGGATAACGCATAATGCATAAGCATAAGAAAATGGATTGGTCTATTTCCTTATGCACATGTACATGGACCAATCAATTTTCTTATGCTTATGCATTATGCGTTATGCAAAAGTCTGTGCTCCCCGTCTAAATATTAATTTATCTAATATCATGATCCTAGAAGAAATTTAGTAACTTAAGTAACTCATCTCTCATTAGACACATTTCAGACACGTAAACTTTTCATTTGGAAATCTGTATTTATATTAACGTTTAATACGATTCGACGGCGATCGCTCAGTTCTTTCCAAACTTCTGATGTTTATTTCTAGCATCGTCACTTGGGAGACATATCGATAATCGAAGGCTGCGTGACACGCAGAAACATTTTCTTAGTCATTCTTGGCAAACTGTATGAAGTAACTCGTTCAATCTCATTCGTATCATGTAGATATTCGTCGGGCAGTTTTCTGGCTTTCGTGAGATCTTGTTTACCGAATTTCAAAAGCGGGTCAGCAACGTCACCAAGCGGCCAGCCAATGGACACGGAGGCTGAGCGGAGGTTGTGGCCAAATCTGAGATCTCGATTGGCTGACAGCGGGCGAGCGAGAGAGACGGTGTTATGCATTCGCAGAAAACTCGTTCTCCTTCGGAATTGCTTTCGACTACGCGCACTCGTTCACATATGTATCCCTCGCTAACGAAATACTTTCGAGTGACAAGGTTAGTGCATTAAGGGAACACCCCGCGAATATACATATATGATGAAACTATTTGCCTCCATTAACAAATTTCTCTTTAAACTGTATATCAATTTCCAAAATGTAGTTTTGTTTTAATTTTGTATTAATCCTGGAACCTTAAACATGGATAAAATTAAAATGACCCACATCAACTTTTCAAACGTTATTACTCTCAAAATATAAGAAATTAATAGTCTTACTGTACAAAAATTCATTTTTAATTTTTTTTATATTATAACAAGATTATCTTTTTTTTATTTTTTTAAATTTAAAACTTAGTTAAAGACTAGGGTCAAAAGACTGAAGGTCCAAAAACGTGACTGTTCTATATATATATTAATACATAATATGATTCTTATATATATTCTCAATAATATAATCTTATATTATTGAGAAAGGTGTTCTTTTGACAAATAAGATATTTTTATGTTACCTATATCTTTTATGGTTCATACTTCCGTAAACGAGTGTCTAGGCGCTTTGATCGTCTATCGCTATTGTTTCTTTGTTTACGGGTAGGACTTATGTTTTCTTCCTCGCTAGCTCTGGCGCTATATAGACCGTTTGCGTTTGGGACCACGTTATTTCAAGTAAAGTATTTCATATATTAACCACGTAGTACAGAGCCTGATTTATTTCCAATCTCCATAATCCATCAAATATAATATTAATATAATATAATACAACATGATTCTGTCTTTTCATTTGGAACTAAAATGTCTTATTTTCTTATACTGAAACATTTTGAAATAGTAAAATAAAGTTATTCACTAAATAAACCTATAAATCCTATTTATTTCTCGTTCAACAAGACTTACTTTTATTTCGTAAAAAAATATAGTTTTCCAACAAACAGGGATCTGAGGGTCTATTATGTATCTTGAAACGAGATGAAAATGAACGATTACGTTAATCGGAGTTTGGTCGAAGTGGCCCGTATTAGGGAGCCACCCCCAATTTCCATAATTTTGAAATATGTTGTCAAGATCATCATTTCGAGTAATATTGTGAAAGTTTTACTTGGGAGTCGTTGCTTATTAAGAAGTTGGGTAATTCTTTAGAAAAACTTTGCAGCTCCTCATATTCAATATTAAAATTATGCTCATTCGACACGTTTTTGTACGAAACGAAAGGAATGTTGTGTGTGTGTGTGTGGAAAAGTGTATGCGTGGATGCAGTAGGTCCCCTCCGCAGAGGGACGGAACTTACTGCATCCACGCACTTTTCCATCCATACAACAATTAGGTTGGGTTAGGTTAGTTTAGGATTAGGGTTAGGAGGTTAGGTTAGTTTTTTGGAACAACGACCCTCAACGAAAACCTTCACAATATTACTTAAGCTTAAGGTGATGATCTTGACAACATATTTCAAAATTATGCAAATTAGAGGTGGTTTGAATCCCTAATACCAAATATTTACCTCCGGATGTTTTGAGCAAATAAAAATGTGCTGGGTAAAATTTATCTGTTTAGAGTTTAGTAAGTTTTAGACGTTTAGGGTTCTACACTGAGA
>NW_020213728.1:0-7850 GCF_003070985.1 Temnothorax curvispinosus | reverse complement strand
ACCTTGTAGGCGTATCTCCCAGGTCTCTTGGGGTCACGTCTTGACTCCTTGTTCTCGAGGAAAGTGTTCCAGGTAGAAACCATTGATCTGCCGACCCTATAGGCGTGTATCCCAGGTCCCGTGGATCACGTTTTGGACCTTTGTTTTTGTAGACGCGGCAACATTTTGGAATTAGTGTTCCGCCGATGACGCCGACCTGATAGGCGAATGTACTAGGTCCGGCTGATAGTCCTCCGGTACCTTGTTCCTGAAGATTGTCGCGGTTCACCGAATGTGCGCACCAACTATGGCACCGACTTTTGTGCGTAAAATTAACCGTAACTGAGCAATGAACCGTCAAAATGAAAGTCTTTTTCGATCGACAGTGAATTACAATATCAACGTAACCTCATTAGGCCATAGGGGCCGAACACGCAATAAAAATTAATCTTAAAATCTAACCTGGCCGTATTGGCCGGACGCGAATCTTACATCATAACCTTGTTCTAATCACGAGGTAAAACCAAAAACTGAAAATGTCTTATTGACGCTAGTCGCTATTAAAGAAAACCAAAAGGGGATACCAAAGGAAATTTAAACGCAAAGAACAAAACTAGTTATCGACTGTGTGCGTCTCGTCGCTTCGGACTTTTAGCCTGCCTCGCTCGCCCTACGCGCTGGGCTTCTATGTTTCGTCGTCCCCCTCGTCGTCGCTGGATGGACTCTGATAGTCGTCCGAAGGCTGATCCTCCGGACCTATCGGGAAATCATAGTCCATGGCGGCTATGATCTCCTCCATGAGCGGCGGTGGCGTGGGTGCCAGGATCGGCATATCGAGAGCCGACAACAACGGTATCGGCGGTAGCGCGAGAAGCACCGCCTCCTGAGTCTCCGGCACCATGCTCGACGAAGATATCGTGGGAATCCCTTTGTCCGAAGAGCTCTCCTAATCGCGAGTAATTTGATCAAATTAAACGCATTTCTAATGTCAAGCGAAGAAGCAAGGGCTACTTTGCCATTGCTGCGGGCCTCCGTAACTATCTTTTTTACGAAAAAAGCGCGTTAAGGTACGATTTTATGGGCGTCAGTTGACGCGCGTTAAGACGATTTTGTGACATCATGTTGTTTCTGCGTCGACGCTAAAGAAGTTCAGATTTTTCAACTTCTAGCGTCAAAGTGTCATGTCGGTTCGTTCAAAAAGCGAAATGGATTTATTCGATGTAAGTATATAGTAACGTAGTAACTTTTAATCAATTACATACTATTGTAAAATTATTTATATATATTGAATATATAAATATATTGAAAAAATAAATTTAATTTCAACAAGTTTTGGTAAATACATGTGATGTTTGCGAAACTATTGTTGATGAAACGGAGATGCCTCAGCACAGTTGTGTGGCAGGATTTCCAAACATTGTCATCGATAATGACTCAAGATATTTTTATCCGCAATGTGGTAAATTAATTCAATTAAAAGTATTGATTTTATGAAAATCCTAATTTTAAGGTTAAGGGTCCATTCGCATCAGTAGTACCAAAAAATAGGTGATTTTTGTGAATTTTTTGTGGAGAAAGTAAACAAAATAAATTATTCAATACTTTTGGATTATATTTATGATACTTTTAAATAGTTATACAAATTTTTTCAGCCCATTTGGCGAAGCGGGATACTGGGCAACGCGCGGAATAGGTTGCTCCATGGCGGAAGTCCTCCAGGTCGTAAAATGTGTCTGAAACATCGAATCAATCGATTTTCCTGTTCAGTACAAGTCCCTATAGAGTAGACTAAAAAAAATTATTTTGAATAAAAATTTATAAAATGGCGGCAGTTCAAAAAGAAAAATTTTTTCACTAAATTTTCTATACTTTTTTGCTTATAAAAAATTAAATATTGCATATATCGATGATTGTGTAGTCTACTCTATAGGGACATTTGTACTGAACAGGAAAATCGATTGATTCGATGTTTCAGACACATTTTACGACCTGGAGGACTTCCATTATGGAGCAACCTATTCCGCGCGTTGCCCAGTATCCCGCTTCGCCAAATAGGCTAAAAAAATTTGTATAACTACTGTTCGAGATTCCGTTAACGTTGCGCCGTCCGATCAGATGGCAGCATCGATCGGGTATCGACGCCCGATCACCGCGGCAGCTTGCGCACGCACGGGCGCGCTCATCGCCAACGTCTTCCTCGCGATATTCAGAGTCGTGACAAATGGCCGCGCAGTGATCAGACGCACGACGTGTGCTCTGTGCATTTTTGATTGTGACTACACATTGAAGTGCCCACCGCAGTGATTACAGCTGCCGAGATACTGCATTAACATGTAAAGCGACCGCTCATCCAGCTCTACTCGGGTACATCAACACGACGACTCAGGCTCACATGTGCGCGAGTGCCGACCGCCACGTGTCTTACCGGCTCACGGGCTAATCATCACGAGGAGGGCAATTAATATAACTGCCTCGCCCACTCACGAACGATATATAAAGACTTCTTATACAAAGACTTCTTATGTTTAGTGAACTCCGAAAGACTGCCCACCACTCTCAGGTCAGACTGTATATATCTATTCCCGTATTAAAAACGGCTCAGACTGTGTTCTGAGTTACATTTTATATTACAGAATAATTAATTAACACCTTCCACGCGCGTCCTTCTCATCCCGCTTCTATCGCCGGGATTAATCAGCGATTTCGCGAACATTTGGTCCTTCGAGCCGGATGCGTGGAACTTAAAGTGTAGCTCGGACACAGATCATGTGAACAGGGCATGCCTTTCACGACATGCCACGTGGACATTATCGCGCGCTTCCGCGAGTGAAGTACAGACATTCTCACGCGCGCTCGCGAGTGTTACACAAACATGTTCACGCGCTCCCGCGAGTGTAAATAGACATTTTCACGTGCTCAATACATGACCATAACAACTCTCGATTCGCATAGTGTTTTTCTCACGCGTCTCTCGAACGTTCTCGGTTCGTGCAGCATTTCTTACACGTGTCTCGACATTTCTCAGATATTTCATCGTGCGCAGCTCAGGGACGGCTCAACATGACGGAACCCGCAAAGGCGGGTACGGGCGGTGCGGAGACCACGACGCCGCTGCTCGAGGTACCACCGGCTCACACATCGGAACGCCAAGCCTCACCTAAATGAACCGACTGACGACGGTGCGGAATACTGGCGAGACGCCACCATCTTGTGCAAAGGACACGTCATTAGAGAAGATTTTCTACATCTCAATGCATCTCGAGAAGGTGCATAAAGCGTTTCTCAAGGAGCACGCATATTTTGAAGTTACTTGGCCGGCGGCGCTCATGAATGCTTAAAAACAATGTTCACTCCACGACGGCGCTATTATATGGCTGCACGTCGCGTTATTGCGAAGATCAGGGCGCATATCCAAACCATCGCAGTCCTCGCGTGACACTCAGCGGCTGCCGGACATCAACATCCCGTCGTTCAAGGGCAATTACGCTGCATGGCTCACGTCTCGCGACCTATTCAAGGCCGTTATCTACGACAACCGACGCCTCACCGACGTGGAAAACTTTCATTATCTGCGACTCTCACTTGAAGGCACACCCGCTCAGCTCATCTCCGGACACAACGTCCACTCATGTAAAGGCTCACGGGGGTGCAAGAAGTGCACCAACCGACATCACACGATGCTGCATGAGGCTCATCAGTCGAACTCATCAGCGAAGTCAACCACCAGCTCAACTGCGACAGCTCAATAGGAAAATGGTGCAATCGTTGCTCACTTCTCTTTGGCCCGCTCACCACACTCAACGTTACTAGCTACGGCCCTGGCTCAGATCAGCTCATCTGTTCATACTCAATGCGTATGGCCTCTCATTGATTCAGGTTCAGAACTTACCTTTGTTTCAGAATCTCTCGTTCGCCAGCTCAACATCACTCGTTATCATTCCGTCATTCTCATCCCTGGAATTGGTGGCGGAAAGGCGACGCAAACTCGAGGAGTTGCATTGCTTAAGCTCCGCTCACTTCACTCAAGATCAGACGTCATTATTCAAGCTCACGTTCAGCAGGCGTCAGCGAACATCCTGCCATCCTTCAACACTGCACCACAGGATTGGCCGCATCTCACCCAGTTAACATTGGCCGATCCAGATGTCCTTACACTACAGCCAGTGGATATTATCATTGGAGCTGACTCATATGGACAGATCATTAAGCCCAACATCATCAAACAAGATCCATTGATGCCAATTGTTCAACTCTCAATTTTCGGATGGCTCGTTCTCGGGCCGGTCGACACATCATCACCGGCATCTGTTGCAGTGAATCATGCATCAATTCAGGAGAGAGAAGATGCTCTCGACGAGCTATTGTCGAAATTTTGGACACAAAAAGAAGTGCCTGCGAGTACCAATCATGATCTCACTCCTGACGACCAAAGATGTGAAGAATACTTCAAGACCACTGTTTCGCAGGACTCAACCGGTCGATACACGGTTCGGATTCCATTAAAATCATCACCTGATACTCTTGGTGATTCTTATCTCACTGCGCATCGATGCTTGAAAAGTTTACTAAGAAGACTCTCCCGAGATGACAACTATCGACGTTTGTATAATCAGTTTATGACAGAATATCGAGAGCTCAATCACATGAAGAAGGCTTCACCCGTTTCCAGTCAGCATATACAAAATTACTTGCCACATCATGGAGTGCTCAAACCAGACAGTGCAACCACAACATTACGGGCCGTATTCATAGTCGAATCTCAAATTTGCTCTTAAGACGATCTTGGTCAAGGCGGCCTTATTCAATCAAAATCTTCTTAAGATTGGTAGATTTCATAGTCGTGAAACAAGGCGGTCTTCACGAAGAAGATTTCGCTCAAGGAAGTCTTATTTGATTTGAGATCGCCTTGGCGAAGACCGTACTTTTAAAACCATGCTTATTCTCGATCGGCTGTTTCCGTACTCTTTCCGTTGGTTCCTCCAATAGGAACTTTGGATTTATTATTATCCGCACTTT
Source organism: Temnothorax curvispinosus (assembly GCF_003070985.1). NCBI lineage: Eukaryota > Metazoa > Arthropoda > Insecta > Hymenoptera > Formicidae > Temnothorax > Temnothorax curvispinosus. Next base: position 2,855 of record NW_020213728.1, on the reverse strand, counting down.
CATGTATGCAATCAATGGACAAGTGAGATAGTTTTGAAGTGAGGTTAACCGATAAACTCTTTCGATCGATACAAACGTGGGACAGCGCAGACCAGCACGGTGCAATCCAAGGCGTTAAGATATGTAAGTAATATTAATTTTCAAACAAATATAACTTTGGGCTACCGCACAAGCTTACTTTATGCTAAGTTTATTGATATTAAACTTAGATATGTATGTAACTTTAAACTTTAATCAACGCATGCTTATTCTTTAACTCATAACGACAATTTGTTATCGTTATAATGTTTTACTACGTGAAAAAGCTGCGCAAAGACATTGCAACAATAACGAAGTGTCGTTAAGAGTTACAGAATAGGCCTACTGCGTAATATACGTTACGGAAGAGTTTGTGCGTAGTAGTTAGATTTTAATAAAAGAATACAGTCAGTGCATGTGTGTAATCATTAATACAAAATATTTTATTTTTACAGAAATCTTGTGACCGTTCTGACCGCCCTCCTGTTTCTCTTTGTGCTGTATCGGAGGCGGATGTGACGTTTCTATACGTGTAAGTATCTCAGGTTAAACGATTTTTGTAACAGATTGCCATATTATATGCCTTATTAAACATTTTGTTATTTTTTCAGGAATCTCGTGTGCCCGTACCGGTTTGTCCACGCTTCCTGTTTGTCTTGCTTCGGGAGCGGCTGTAGCGAGTGCTGGTCTGTAGGCATTGGAAACTTGCGAGTCCTTGTCGTTTGTATACACGTAAGTATCTCAAGTTAAACGATTTTTGTAACAGACTCATATTATGTACTGCATAAGAGAAAGAGGTAAAGTGTATCAAAAATAGTGTAAAAATTTATATTTTATCCATTACATTTATTATGAAAGCTATAGGTAATTGTGGTTGCAATCGATTTAATGTTACAAATGCTTTGAAACGTTTTTCTTTTTTCTCTATATCTTATATACCTTTATTGAAAAAAAGGAGAAGAAAACTACTTCAAAGCATTTGTAGCATCAGTCTTCCGCAACCTGTATCAAAGTTTTACACTACCTCAAATTGAATCTATATCGAATTGATATCGATTTGATGTAAATTCGATTTGAAATTATCTAATAATGTTATGTATAGCTGTTATAATAAATGTTATGATTAAAACATAAATTTCTACACTATTTTTTTTAAATTATATTAATAAATATTGGAATCGAAATCGATCTTTAAATTGATATAATTTCGACAAACAGTTTCAATGTCGAATTGATATCAATTCAAAATTACTGATAGATTAAAATCACCGGAAATTATTTCTCACAAATATAATTACAATTTATTCACAGAATGTCGTCCAAAGAAAATGTAAAGCCTACTAGTAAAAATAAACATTACACAACAATGGAAAAAAAAGTTTTCTTACAAATACTCGAACGGTATAAATATATTGTTGAATTAAAAAAAAGTGATGGAGCCACTTTAAAAGATAAGGATGTGGCATGGATTGAAATATGTACTGCCTATAATCAGTCTTCATTAATTGCACAAGAGGTTATAATTATTACTAAAATAATAAAGCGTTTTAACAAAGCATATATAATTGAAAACTTTTTTATTATTAGAGGACAGTACAACAACTAAAGAAATTATGGACAAATCTGAAACAAGGGCAAAGAGAAGCCTTAACTAAAGAAAAACAAGCATGCATGGCAACTGGTGGAGGACCACCAGAAGTAAAAATTGATATTGATCCTGATATTGTCAGAATCGCACCACATCTTATGAAGACAGCACCTGTTGCATTTACATCCAATATGTCTGATATAGAAATTAATGGTATGTATTAATATATTCTACGAAAATAATTTTATATACTAAACTATTTCTAATATTAATACAGTCACGTTATTTGTATAATAAATATATTTCAGATAAACGAGACTATGTTTTCGAAGTAATATCTACTGACCAAACTGTAGAATTATTGGATTCTGATAATGAAGATTACAAAAACACACACAGCAAACATATTTTTCAAGGTAGTACTTATTTATGTTGTATATTTATGTTGTTATTTATATATTATATATTATTATAAATTTTTTATAATGTATATAAATAAATGCTACATATGTATATGTAAAAGCATGTATTGTGTTTATGCTTTACAGATCCATGTATTTCTACGGAGAAAGATGATACGTTGTTAATGACTTTATGCAGTGGAGAAGAACAAAAAAAAGATGTACGAAAAGAAGAATTATCAAACAAATTGGAAAATGAAAAATTAAAACACACACGTTCTTTCAAACGAAAGAAGGATACAATAAGTTACAGTCAATTGTCAAACACTGAAGAAACAATACGAATGAAACGCATAAAAAGAGTAATGGCTCAAGAAAAACGATTAGCGCATATTAAACAAAAACATGAAGAGAATATGAATAATATGAAAGAAAATTATTTGAAAGAAATTCAAAATTTAGAATTGCAACATTTGAGACGAATCCAGGCTCTAGAAATAGAAATAAAAGAAACACAACTCAGATCTGAAAAGAAATCAATCTAATAATGGACATACAAACACAAGTATGTATATAAACAAATAATATATATGCTGTCACGACTCTTTTTGCACTCCCGGACCGCTCCGGGACGTGTGCCGGATCAAAAGGGCTTAGGAGAGCGGGATGGTAGGCCTCTCCAGTGATTTCCTCGCACCTCCGATACTCCACGAAATATTCCGAATGTTGGGCGCCAGACGCGTGCATTCGCGTCCACGAAATCGCGAAAACTTAAGCGAGACGCAAAACGAAGCGTGGAGGTGCGTGGAATCGGCTAGCTTGACCTAATCACGGGCGGGATTAAGGAA
>NW_020213727.1:0-1405 GCF_003070985.1 Temnothorax curvispinosus | reverse complement strand
ATGCCTTGTCGTAAGGGGTGCATCGTTACACCCACAATTGTCACAATTGTACTCAGTTGTATAACTTGGGATGCTTTGAAATAAATAGTCTATCAAATGAGCGACATTACAATTTACATTAAGTGATAGATTAGCACGCGTGCAACTTCGTTTTTTTTTGTCAAAAATTGGTAGGTTCCATAAAATTGATGCTCTTGTGCTGTAATTTTTCGCAATAATTTTTCCGCGTTCTAAAATGTCTGTTGTAAATATTACAAACCTATTTGATGGAATTAATGCAGCCATATTTTTCTTGTAGGTATTATGTATAACCATACCATTTGCAACTACTTGAAATGTAGAGTCAAATGCACAAGTTTCAACCACCAGTATTGGTCCTTTATCAATTCTGGTCGGTTTGCACATGCAGCCATTTTTTAAAACTGGCAAACCTATAGTTTTGTTTATATTGCTGAAACCTCACTCGGGGCATGGCGTTAAATAATTTGGTTTTAATCGTTTTGAAACGCGTGGTTCAGAATTTTCGGATGTCTTCCTCTTTATTTTACCTCGCCAATTTTCCATTTCGTTTAATGAGTCTTCTTCCGGATCATCGATCTTTATCCGTATATGAAACCGACTCATTCGCATTATCATTTTGATTGCTTTGGTCTGATTTGATTAAAATCGATTCTTCGTCATTTCGTATAACAAATGATTCTGTTATATTGCTTTGGTCTGATTTAATTAAGCTCGATTCTTCGTCATTTTGTTTAACAGGTGATTCTGTTACATTGCTTTGATCTAATTTAATTAAAATCGATTCTTCGTCATTCGTAATCAAATCAGCATTATCGTTTTTCGAAGGTGATGTTATAGGATTGTCTTCATTTTCTGGACTCCAGTAAAAATCTTCTTTTTTACTCAAATTATTATCTCTTGAAGGTGACTCTATTATGTCATCTTTTTGAGACGTTTTTGCTGGACTCGATTCTGTCTCATTTATATCGGTTTTCTTAGATAATCCACATGTTATTTTTAATCTACCGTCTAAGTATTCGATATGCCGTAATATAAATTTATCTATTCGCATGGGCAATTGATTTTTAAAGACTCTGGTTGTTGAGAATTTAACGTTCGAAAGGTGAAAGCGAGCAACGTAAATATTCGAGGACGCTTGATTTGCTCCAAACCGCGAGTATTTGCTTTCCTCCCCTTTTTTTGGTGTTTTCGCAAGCGCCCGGCTCGCAGGTGTACATCGCGTGATCACACGTACCGCGCTCAATAGTCTGGTCGCTCGACGATTTGGAGCCAATCAGCGTATCTCACGTCTCGAAATTCCTCGCGGCAAAGTTCGGAGCTCCGGCCGCGATCGTTTCGCTTGCTCCGGCCGGGAGACCAGTGAGCCATCACAATTCGTACGCGA
>NW_020213726.1:0-2880 GCF_003070985.1 Temnothorax curvispinosus | reverse complement strand
CATAAGTGGTCGCGCCGCCTCAGACTCGCAATTACACGGGCATTTACTCGAGAATCATTGGTCATTACTTCGCCACTCGCGTAATCAACTTAATCTCGGGTTCCTCGAGACATCCAGGTTCCAGGTACGCGCGATTATACACACGTACGTGTGAGAATAAGAATGTTCATCTGGCGTCGTTTCCACCAATGCAGATTCACGAGGCAACATTGCCTTTTTCTCTTCCTGCTCCGATTTTCCCGCTCACGCGGAAGGCGGGATGAAGAGCATACAATAAAAATGGTGTGTTTGCGTTAATTATTACGTGCCGCCTCACCCGCATGACGAGACACGGCGCGCAGGAAGAGATACAGAAAAAAAGCGGGCAACGTCTTCGTCAAAACTTTTCATCGTGGAAGAAGCCCCGTACGATGACGAATGGCGGTTTATAATAGCCTGTAATCAGGATACAGCTCATTCAAAGATCCTTGCCCATATCCAAAGATAATTTCTTTATAACGCGAAACGTGCACGGATACAAGGCCCGAGGAAAAGGCCTCGCTTTTCCGTATGAAAATAATATTGAAATAATATTCTCTCCTAATATACTTCTGTCCAATTGACGGGCCTACCGGTTGCATATTGAAAATCTCTCGTGTCGATTGACTCTCCGATCCGATTCTGTCTCCATCTTTAACAACTATTTAGAGAACTTTAAACGCGCGGCGCGTCACTCCTCCTGTAACGCCGAAGATAATTATAGATTATTATCCGCCTGCATTTTCTGAGGGGAACGAGAGATGAACTCTTCTGTTCGGACGGATCGGCGGCCTGGGAGTCTTTACCGAACGGACGATCTTAAGCAAACACACTACCGCCATACGAAAACACTTCGGTCACAAGTAAAAAGTAGGAACCGCAGCCACCCCGTTTTTCGTCATCTCGTGATGAGAAATTCCTTATTGTTGATGTAACTGGGGTGACGTGGTCCATAATCTTTCTGGAGATCAAGAACGAGATTTGATTTCGTTTACACGTGGAAATCCACACCGGGCGACACCGAATCGCATACGTGAAAGATAAATATTTTTATCAGAAAGATATCTCAGACGCGTAATTCTTAAGAGATATAGGTCGCAATTGCTTCTCTTCTTCGTAAACGTGGAAATATTATCGCGAAGTCCGCTGTATCGCTGTAATGCTTTTATCACATGTTAGGGGAAGAAACGAATGACTATATGCTAAGTTCAAGATTACGACCGGAAGTGTAGTATGTTAACTGCTAACAACAAGTAGCCGATCCTCGTGCGTGTGATAAGAACAATCGAATCCGGAAACATCACAGATATCGACTTAAATTTTTAAAAAGACTCACGAAGAACATGCAGTTAGTTATTGGAAAGGATTTCTATGAAGAGATTTTATTTGATAAATATATACTTAAATAATGATAGAAAAAATTATGTATTAACAATAACTATAACAAAACAATATATCAAGGTTTTTTCTCTTTCTTATTATGCGGCACACGTATAAACATTCGAATGATTATGGGTTTCTTAAAGTAAAATGACGTACTTTCTGATATATTTTCTCAAGTGATGGCGATTTTATGTTCTGCAGACGAAACCTCCGCGAGAATCCATCAATTGATTCATTCATATTTCGTGACGAATGCTGTGAGCAGAAAAAAAAAGTTACGCCGCGCTCGCGCCGTTATCTCGTTCGACTTGAATCTCGTTCTATTCTTACGAACAACGTACGCTAATCACCAGTTTTATTTCTTTACGGATATGAAAGCAGTTCGTGGAAAAACGGGTAAACGGCACCGATAAGACAGTAGAAAAGCGCCGATTGAGTCGAGACGCCAGCGGGACAGATAAACGAAAAGGAGATGCTGTTCTACCATCTTATTTATAGAGAGAACAAAGTGTCCAGTGTACCGTAAAAAAAGCAGAAGCTGAGCTACAAAATTTCACTAATTGATCACCACCGGAAATCTCACTAGATCTCTAAAAATAATTTCCAATCCGGTAATCGGACATGAGAGCTTTGAAAATAAATGTTTTAAAGGGATTAAAGCAGCTGTCTGAAGCATAATGGTTCCTCGAAATCTACAAAAGAAAATAATTAAATAGAATACTTGTCATTTCTACACATAGCAAAACGCTGTGAAAAAAATTCAATTAAATTTAATATACATATATAGCTAAAAATATAAAATAATGCAAGATTTAATAAACCGATTGATGGTTAGAAACTAGATCGTTCTTCAGCGGAACACTTCTCACTTGGCAAAACTCATCCGGCTCGCCCGATCGAGCGTTCTCGTCCTGTTCAATGCCACTGTATGATAATTCCTAATTGAAATGCTTGACCATTATCACCCGGGAATAGCATAGCTCTACATCCGCGATTTAACACTCGAGTCGGCAGTGAACCGGAATTCGTTGCTTAACGCTGAGTTAATCGGCATATTATGCAATATATATGACGCCTGTTCACTTCTCAAGTACGTTTCGACGATCGCTCAGCGTTTTGCACAATCGGATTATACGCGATATGACGCAGACGCAATGAAACCATAGAGATGTACGAAAATATCAATATGTCTCACGAACAGACGTTACGTGATTTACCACGTGATCTGTCGCGGATGATTTCATCATGTTGCAGGCAATTTCTCAATATAGTATGAGAAAAATCGATGAATTATATCTGTAGAATGTGTAAAAAGTCTTTTCATTATCTTCAAATTACTTTAATGGATGATATTGACAAAAAAAAGGTTAATAGCTTTCATATCTATATTTATTGCGTATATGAAATACACGGCATTAGAAAGCATTCACGAATTTCGTCTGCTGCAGCGAATCGAGAACGAGTGAATTTCATTCATGA
>NW_020213725.1:0-1285 GCF_003070985.1 Temnothorax curvispinosus | reverse complement strand
CAAATTCCAATTGTTATAAGCAATTGAAATGTTTAATTAATTTTTTCGCTAAAAAGTATATTTTTTTAAATTTTTTAAATAATGCTATCTTATTCTTTATTTCATTCTAAAAGTATACATATTTTTTTTTATGGAGAAACGATGGATTCTATTTTTTATATAATTTTAATGACTGAGGCGCCGCGCCGCGCCGCGTCGCGCTGTGCTCGCGTCTCTAGTTCGACCAAGTAGCGCGGCGCATCGATGCCGTCGATTACTTCGCCATCTGTATTTTGGGGACTAATATGAGTAATATATTATAGAATTCAAATTGCACAACACTAAACGTTTTTGTTTATGAATTTTCTGTCTATTTTCATAAATGATGACATAGTCTTTCTTTCCAGGCATTATACGGCTTATGTCATCTGACTCGTAAAATTGTAAGATTTTTTCAACTGAAGCATCACTCAATCGCTTTCCTCTCTTTAAATTTGGGCATGATAAAATCCCTTTTTCTTCTTTTACTTTCTTTGCCACAGTAATCATATGTTTAGAAGCTTTGAAGTGAGTTAAAATTTCTGAAAATGTCCAATCCGAAAATAACGTTAAAATTTTAATCTTTAAATTGTTGTCACTTGTTTTATGAAACTCCTCTTTCAGTTGCGTTATAATGTCTCTGTTTCTGTCATCCTCTAATTTCTTATCTTTAATACTGAACATTTTCTCACAAAAAGTGTAACATATTTTGGCATATTTGTTCGCAAGATATGTTTCTTGAAGTAATTTCCGTTTCTTAATTGGCGACTCTTGCAATAGAATTAAACTTTTATTTAACAGATTTACAGCTTCTTCAGTTTCTAGATTAGGTAATGATGACTCTTCTTTGTATTCGGGGAAATCTGGAATGCTAGGAAGACTCGAAAACAACATTGTTTCAATTTCACTTTCCGATGAATTTGCAATCTCTTCTTGAGGCTGTACAGTGTGTGTGCCTTTCTGTTTAGATGTAGATGGAACTTCGGTATTATTATCCATTTTTAAACTTAATTTTGAAATTTTTATTCGACAATTATCACAAATCAATAAGTTGACCAAAGTTTCATCTTTGTTAAGTTTTTTAAGTTGCGCTGCTGTAATATGTCGTAACCGTTTCCGATCTCGGATACTATGATATTTCAATTTGAATGGATTGAAGCACTGTACTTTATAACTGTTTTCATCCATGTTTGGATTCTAGCTTCCAAGATTTTGTTGCTGAAAGTGTATAAAAATCGTTGCAATAAGCGTTTTTTAAATTTGACTA
>NW_020213724.1:0-1825 GCF_003070985.1 Temnothorax curvispinosus | reverse complement strand
CCCCTCAAGAACGTGTTTTCGCACCCCAACTGCATTACCAGCTTGTTGGTCTCGCTGAACAGCGCAGAGACCTTTTGTGCTGCTGACTTGCTGAATTTGGCATTGGGGTCCGACAAAATGCACTCCAACTTGAGTCGGATGTCATGCATCGTTCCAGCAGCCAACATCTCTCTTTTCGCCGCACCGTCCCGAACAAATACGTCATCGTCGTCAGACTCGCTGTCATTCGCGCTCTCGCTGTCACCCAACATGGGCAGGACCGAGTTCGCCCGCTGCTGGCCGGTTCCTCTGGCCATCCCTCCTCCTACAGCTTCATTTGACTCGCTCTGCGTGTCCCTAATAGAAGTCTGAGAGCCAGGCGGGCTCCTCTTCAACTTCCCACTACGTGGGAACGTACGTTGGAGCGGATCACCCACCAAACTCTTCTCGTCCGTCTCTGTTTCGTCCAGCGTCTGTGTATTCGCCCACTTTTTTAGTTCGTGCGTGGGTGTCTTCTCCGAGACCTTTGCGTCAACTTTAGACAGTGCCACCGTCACTGCCTTCGTAATTACTTTCTGTCCAGACACCTTGTCGCTGCTTGTCACCGTCTTAGTCACAGTCTTGTCCGTATCCGATGCCTTGTCCATTTCTGTTTTTGCCTTTTTGTCAACAGTTTTTTGTCCGTCCGGGTTGGGGGTGTTTTTAGCGTTCTTCATAATGCATGTACTTTAATTGTTACGACGGTTTGGCCATCATGGCGCCCATACGCGTATGGGCATCTATCCCCGCCGTTTCAAAGCCCTAGTTAAACTGCATGAAAGCTGAGAAGCAGCTTGTCGGGTGATCAGCCCTATTCATGCAGACGTGACTCTATAAAAAGGTTATGTAATTTGATGCTAGAGGTTTAACGTCACCCCTACTGATTGAGCACGTATGCTCCGAGACACCGCCCACTCAAAGTTCGGGCTAGACGTTGCCAGTGTATCTTCCCACTAGCAGGATATGAGGAAATAGTGATCAGCTAATCCTCCACACATGTGCCCGGGGGGGCCGACTTCAACTCCCGAATAGGCTCCGCCCGGACACGGACAGCGGTTCTTCCACATTGAACATGCGGTTTCACATGAAATTTACTGGCACTAGGCCAGAACTTACCATTTATTACGCCGCAGAAGTCAGGTACTAACATGACCGCATCCTACGGTCGTGGGTCTACTACTCCCCACTTGGTTAGTCTTCGAGAAATATCCATCGACACCCGACGGTTACAATTACAGACACGCAAACAAACATCGACACGCACACACTCACACACCCCCCAGAACCCCCGCAACCCCTCCGGAAGGAGCCGGTAGCAGCCCGAGGGCCCGCGGGCCGGGGGAAGCCCGCGTATCGCCTTAGCTCCGTTGGCCTACGACGGCTAAGGCCAGAGCCCGAGCCAAATCATAGTTACTGGTGGGAACCACGATGGAGGTGGTGTTCGGCTTGACTGTGATAGGCTAAGTGCTGCGGCACAGCATGTATTGCGCTTCAACAGTTCTGTAGATCATGACTTTGTACGACCCGAAAAAGATCGCCGACCTGAAAAGATCGGCGCCGCGTGTTGCTTTAGGTGGTGTTCAGCAACCAAACCTAAAGTTTGCCGCGGCGTGTTGCTTCCGGCGGCGAGTAGCTCAGCCGCGTGTTGCTTTGCGGGCAGACACGCGGCGTGTTGCTTCCGTTGACGACGGTCGCTCAGCGGCGTGTTGCTTTGTGGGCACTCACGCGGCGTGTTGCTTCCGCCGACGGCAAAGTCGCCACCGACGGCAACACCCACGAGAAAACCAAGTTCGCCCGCGACGCGTCA
>NW_020213723.1:754-1498 GCF_003070985.1 Temnothorax curvispinosus | reverse complement strand
TTTTTCGTATAATTCTTCGAGTGACGCAATTTCAGGTGGTTGCACCAGGATGGTTAGTGCACTGGGTGCCGCACTCTTGGTACACGGCGCTCGGAACATGTTCAGGTTTTGGAACATAAACGTGCTCATAGGACGGCTCAAATCATCCAATGCCCATTCGATTTCAATGCCGAAAATTTCTAATTTGATAATGAGCTCAGTCAATATCTTCTGTCTTGATATCCTTTAATTAAACCGCTTCAGTGTCTCTCGGTACAGACCAGTTTCTGCTCAGACGCGAACAAACTCGTCAGAATTCAGGGTCCAAAAGGTAGATCCAGAGACACGTAGACGTTGGTATCAGTAATTACAATAAGTGATTTATTACGCGTAATATATTTACATAAGAAAGAGTGTCGCGGAAGAAACGCGGATGTACGGTGTGTAACAATCATGCTCTAGCGGTAGTTGTCGTGTGTTTCACGTGGCGGTCCTTTGACGCGCATGGCGCAGATCTTAGTGTTGATCTCTCGGTCTGTGCTATCGCGTGCACTAAATACAAGGTATTAGTTGATATTCGATAGATAATCGCAGAAGAGATGCAAGGATAGTTCAGTCCACACCTTGCCCCCATTGCAGATTTGATGTTAAATAGTCCCCCGGTGGGTAAGAATGACGTACGGATCGGTGGTCATGGCGATGTATGAGCCGCGAACGCTAGTATTTCCGCGTTTTGAGCGAGTCTTGGATGCGTTCCGTGACCAC
>NW_020213723.1:0-744 GCF_003070985.1 Temnothorax curvispinosus | reverse complement strand
TTTTTCGTATAATTCTTCGAGTGACGCAATTTCAGGTGGTTGCACCAGGATGGTTAGTGCACTGGGTGCCGCACTCTTGGTACACGGCGCTCGGAACATGTTCAGGTTTTGGAACATAAACGTGCTCATAGGACGGCTCAAATCATCCAATGCCCATTCGATTTCAATGCCGAAAATTTCTAATTTGATAATGAGCTCAGTCAATATCTTCTGTCTTGATATCCTTTAATTAAACCGCTTCAGTGTCTCTCGGTACAGACCAGTTTCTGCTCAGACGCGAACAAACTCGTCAGAATTCAGGGTCCAAAAGGTAGATCCAGAGACACGTAGACGTTGGTATCAGTAATTACAATAAGTGATTTATTACGCGTAATATATTTACATAAGAAAGAGTGTCGCGGAAGAAACGCGGATGTACGGTGTGTAACAATCATGCTCTAGCGGTAGTTGTCGTGTGTTTCACGTGGCGGTCCTTTGACGCGCATGGCGCAGATCTTAGTGTTGATCTCTCGGTCTGTGCTATCGCGTGCACTAAATACAAGGTATTAGTTGATATTCGATAGATAATCGCAGAAGAGATGCAAGGATAGTTCAGTCCACACCTTGCCCCCATTGCAGATTTGATGTTAAATAGTCCCCCGGTGGGTAAGAATGACGTACGGATCGGTGGTCATGGCGATGTATGAGCCGCGAACGCTAGTATTTCCGCGTTTTGAGCGAGTCTTGGATGCGTTCCGTGACCAC
>NW_020213722.1:158916-159727 GCF_003070985.1 Temnothorax curvispinosus | reverse complement strand
CTTATTTTTGAATATATTTTCCGAAAAATATCAATTTTATTTACATTAAATTTACAAAATTGATGATAAAACCACAAAAAATGTCATATTAAATCGAAAAGTTGACATTTTAAAAAATTTCATAACTCGGAAACCACTTCTATTCCAAAAATGAAATTTTCAGGGTTGTTTAAGGATATAACGAAGTATATTCCCTAAAAATTTCAAAGGATTTCGAGTTGAAAGAAAAAAGTTTTGGCTATCTGAAAATGGCGATTTTCCGAAAATCGATCGGCTTTAGATGGCCATAACTTAACGAAATAGAAGCAATCAAGTAAAAAGTGGGTAGATTTCTTCAGAGTATACCTGAACAAAAAATATCAGCTGCTGATCAACCCTCTACTTCGAAAACTGTAGATATGACAGCATTTCAAAAATAGGCAAAATTTCTCTAAAACAGTGGTTTAGTTAGCAGCTCGCCGTGAAGCCGGACTTGAGTGTAAACCAATGACCAATTTTTTCCTTAAAAGTAGAGAGTTTACAGAAAAGAATGCGGCCTCAAACGAGTCTCTAAGTTATATAGAAGCTAAGATATAAATTTTTGAAAATGACTGAAAAATCGTCTTTTTTCAAAATTTCAAAAATTCTCCAGCGGCCGGATTTGATCAAATCGGGCTCAAATTTTCAGGATCATCTCCTTTTCTAGTGTACTTTCGAGGAAAAAATCGGCATCAAAATCGGTGACCCACCCCCGCAACTTTTGGTCGAAAAGTAATGGATCTGCCCATATATATATATATATATATATATATATATATATATATATATATAT
>NW_020213722.1:123808-158816 GCF_003070985.1 Temnothorax curvispinosus | reverse complement strand
AAATTATATATATTATATAATTTATTTATTTATTGTAAATGTATTATGAAAATTGTGGATTCTTAGATTACAATATAATACGTATGCGCTATGCGCTACTATTGCTCTCTCGCTCTCACAGAACATCCCTCGATTGCAGCGACCTCATACTTTTCGGCTTCGCCAAGCGAACCATCCTCACCATACGAGTTGAGAGACCTGTATGTAAGACCGTGCTCCTTGTTTACTGACAAAATGAAAAGAGCGGTGAATATAGCGTCAGGCAGGAAAGAAACTTTCGAAAAATCCACTAATCCAGAAATAAAACAAGGAAAATCGATTAAAAAACAAGTAAGATGGTGGGAAAAAAATTGAAAATATATAAGAAACTTCAAACTTTACATTCATTTATAGATTACAAAAAACATGTAGTTTTGACAAGAAAAGTATTTAGGAAAAAAAGAGAGAAAATTAAAAAAAATTTTGTAATAATATTAATAGATTTACCAGTATATCTTACGTTTGGAATACGATGAGAACTTTTAAGAAAGCTAGAAGTAGAATAAGCTGGAATAAGTGGCAGATAGGCGATAGAGAAGGGGTCATAAGAGAAGAGATAAATAAATTGTCAGCATTTGGAGTATCTTGGAAGGCAGTAGAGGATGATACATATGAAAGAGAAGGAACAGAATTAGACTCGTTATTTTCTGAGGCAGAATTGTGCAGGGCAATCGGAATGATTAAAAAAGACTCAGCTCCTGGCAGGGATAATATAGATTATAAAATGATAAAGAATTTGCCAAAAAACGCCATGCAATACTTACTAAGATTATTTAACGATATCTGGTTAGGATTAGGCTTTCCACACGAGTGGAGAGAATATCAAGTCTTATTCATCGATAAGGTAAATAAAAATAAAGTTAGGCCGATATCATTATCGTCATGTATGGGCAAACTAATGGAGAGACTAGTTAACGAAAGACTTATATGGTGGGCGGAAAAAAAGAAAAAATTACATCCCATGCAAAATGGTTTTCGAAGAGGCAGATCGTGTATTGAAAACCTGGTGAAGATTACCTCGGACATCAAGACAGCTTTACTCAGTGAGGAATATGTATTAGCGGCATTCCTTGATGTGGCATCAGCGTACGACAACGTAGTTTTTCATATTTTAAAGGCCAAGCTGAGAAAGATGGACTGTCCTGACAGGATCTTCAAGTTTATCAACACCTGGTTGGATGAAAGGGAAGTCAAGTACATCATAAATAATAGAGAAACTCTGAAAAGAATATCGAGGTGTGGTCTACCTCAAGGAGCAGTCTTAAGCTCCATTCTGTATGCTTTGAATACTAACGATATCACCGTGGATGTGGATGAAGATGTAATGGAATTAGAATTCGCCGATGATATCGTGGTGTATAGGATGGGTCTCGATAGGAAGCTAAACAGGATGAAGATCGAAGAAGCTGTTAACATTACAGCAAGCAATCTTGAGTTAATTGGATTAGACTTGGAGCCCAGAAAAACAACCCTGGTGGAATTCTCGAAAAGTGGCTTTGTAGACGATACTTCCATTATAGTAAAAAGCACGGTAATCCCAAATATAGAAGAATCCAGATTCCTCGGAGTTCGTATGGATAATCAGCTGAAATTTGTAAGCCACATTCAAGACGTAAGAGCCAAAATAGAAAAAGCCAATTCAATTTTAAAATATTTAAACAGTGTCACCAGGGGAGCGGATTGCACCACAGCACTTATATGCTATATAAAAGTTTAGTAAGGTCGGTCTCAGACTACGGATGTTTCGTGTATGCCCCTACTAGTAGCTCCTTATTAAGATTAAAACTTGAAAGAGGTCAGTTCTTGGGATTAAGAACCGCGATGGGCTTTAGGAATAGCACACCAACAAACGTGTTAGTAGCAGAGGCCAAAGTGGATTTATTAAGTGAAAGAGCCATGATGTTAGCCAAGAATTTCTGGTTTAAGATTATAAAAAATGGCAATCCAGATATTAAAAGGAGTATAAGTAACCTGAGCAACAAAGAAATGATGTATAAATTACGATATCCGCAGAAAAAGAAACGTTTAATCTCAGTAGCGTGGGGATAGAGTCAATTTATTAGCGAAAGACATAGGTCAACCAACGAGTAATTTCGAAATATGGGATATGAAGTACGAAGATCTCACGGAAGATATAACAATAGAGCTGGAAATAGGACGGTCTCACAGTGCTAAAAGGAAGGAAAAGGAGAGAAGAAACCTGGAAGATATGAGGTATAGGAAAGAAGATCTGGATTTTATTGAAGAATTCTGCGATGTACACAAGTTGGACAACCCTCTGGTCATCTATACGGATGGCTCAAAATCAGAAGATTTGGTTTTGATAGGAGCCAGCGTGGTTTTTGAAGAGAATAATCAGGCTTTTTATGTTAGTTTCCCGAAGATGTGCTCGTCATTTTCAGCGGAAGTCTTCGCAATAGTTACTGCGTTAAAAAAATTGGAAAAGGATCAAGAACAAGGAGAAAGAAATAACAAGCATATATTAATTTTGTCATATTGTCAGAGCGTATTAAAAGCCATAAAAAACAATAGGCTAGATGTATATAAAAGTAGTTATATATTAAACATCAGAAGACGACACTTCAGGTTAAAAACTAAGTTCGGTTGGACAATTATTTACGGTTGGATTCCAGCCCATAGAGGATATACAGGAAACGAGATTGCTGATAGATTAGCAAAAGTAGGTGCGTCAGAAGTTGCGGAGACAAACATTCCTGTTCCAATAACGGATTTAAGAAGCATATTTAAGGAAGAAGCCTGGAATAACACGCAGGATAAACTAGTTAGCGAAAGTCTATATAAAGGCAAGGATTATTTCCGAAATTTCTATGACAAAAATAAAAAGCAGCCTTGGTTTTGTCACGTTCTGACTGTCGTTGTTCGTCCGTTTTTTTGGTCAATGCATTTAAGCAATTTACCAGGGATTTGGACAAGTCGTGTGAAGGATATTATTATTATATTTATTATTTGGGACCGAAAAGATATATGAGTTTATACGTTTGGTAACGAGGATCAGTTTTATCTATTTGATTATAATTAGGATAATCAACGTCGAAATCGACAGGAATAGGTTTAAATGGAGGTGCGTTTTCTAGTTGTTGCAATTGTTGGAGGAAGGGGAGAGGATCTTGATTAGAAATGACTGCTTGTTTGATCTGGAATCTGATTCGTTTAATTCGAACGCGCCTACCTCCTTTCTTCGTCATTCAGCCGCGTTCACAAAAATGAATTTTAAGCTCGCCACACTCTTCGGCAGCGCTCTAAAACCAATTTGCCACACCCTCTGCTCGCCACACTCTTCGTCAGCGCTCAGATCGTCAGCGTAGAGGTCAAATTCATTTTCGGGAATTTATCGAGATTATTGTCTTTTCTGGAAACCAACCCCGAAATCGCCACGCTTTCGGCAGCGAAAGTACCGGATCGCCACACTCTTCGTCAGCGCCCCAGCACAGATCGCCACGCTTTGTCAGCGACTACCGCGAGTCGAATCTTAGAAGTGATCGATTATTGATTAAGAATACGAGATAAGATTCCAGATTTTCAAACTTGTTCCTTTTCAAACTTATCTTACCTTTATTCTAAAAATCTCAGTACAAATCGTGCGTGAAGCGCGGTCTTATAAGGTACGAGAGTACAGGGACTAAGTTCCAAGATCGAGCGCGAATGCTCGGATTTAGAAGTACAGTCGAATATAGGATTTAGGAATGGCTGAGCAATTGAAGTGCTAGAGCTGAAGGAATGGCTAAGCAATTGGAATGCTAGAGCCGAAGGAATGGCTAAGCAATTAGAATGTTAGAGCCGAAGGAGTATGTGTAAGGAGCCGAAGCTTGGAACTTTCTGCCTCTTCGCGGCGTTTTTCCGCCCTATTTATACCCAAAAAAGACCGGAATCTCCCGTGCGAGATTCCCGCCTTTTTCTACGCGTCTTAAGGAAGGAGGTATTCTAGAAGCTTCTAGAACATTCTAGAAGCGTAGTTTTGGGCCCATCTGGCCCCCAGCCCTTCAACGGACTCCGATAAGATAATCTAAACATTTACGTTGACTCGACCGTCCCCTCGGAATTCCGAGCTAACGTGCCTCGTCTAAGCGTTCAAAAGTGCATCGTCGAAATTTTAATATATAAAATTTCAGTACGTAACAGTTTAAAAAAATTAGAGCGGAGAGATATTTTTATTCTTTCATCAATCGTATAAGAGCGAACCATTACAACTTGAATGAGTCTCTGGCAAAAAGGGCTACATAGATATATTTAGATGCAACTGCGGATATGAAAGGGAATTAAGACATAAATGGCAACACATAAAACACGTGATATGGCAGTGTAGTAGGTACGATATGGAAAGGGAAGTGATGAACGAGGAATTGGTGAAACGCGACATCTATGGAGCAGAGGACATAGTGGAACTGATTAAGAGGGAAGACTGGTTTAAAATCGGAGTAATTTCATTAAACGGATCGGAAGAATTATATAACGAGATTTGCAAAACAGGATCACATAGACAGAAGAAAATACAGATTCATACTAAATTACGCTATATAGCCCAAAGGTGGGGCTGAAGGCGTTTATAACTCCAACCGGAGTTAATAACCTCAAAAAAAAAAAAAATTGTTTGGGTACAAAACACCTTATTTTCTCAACTGAGGAAAGCAAATGAAAAAACCTAAGAAATCTCGTCTTGCCGTTAAGTGTTGTGTTAAAATTTCCTCAACTGAAGAAAGCAAATAAAAAAACCTAAAAAATCGTCTTGCCGTTGAGTGTTGTGTTAAGAAGTCGACTAATAATACAGGCCAATATAATTCATTCTTCGTGCATTGAAATATATTAGTGTAGATATATCCGAGAAGCGGTCTATCGATCATTATTATTATAACCTATTTTGACGATAAGAAATCGTCTTGCCGTTGAGTGTTGTTAAATTAAGAAGTCGACTGATATATAGACCAATATAATTCATTCTTCGTGCATTGAGATATATTAGTGTGGATATATCCGAGAAGCGGTCTATCGAGAGAAGATAATTTTTTAACGGTGTGTCTTTGATGATGATATTTCTTATTCCAATGGCACTAGCAGAACCCGATTTGCCACAAGTTCTGAATCCTCTGAAATCTATACAGAAATTAAAATGATTAGACTCGTGAAAGGTCAAAACAAAAAGGAAACGGCTAATGCGAGTCAAGCGCGGGACGTGGTGCGCAATAAAAATAAATAATTTAAAACAATGTTAGTTTAACGAACGTTTCGGCTCTACATCGAGCCATCTTCAGCGTTTATTAAGAAGATCTTTGCACACCTCGGGGCAAGAAGCTCCCTTTCCAAGGAGTTGTCAAGAACGAGCTGGGAAGCACACCTCTGTGGACATAACCACTGTAAAAAACGCATTAATTTAAAGCAAGAATATGGTAAAACCGGGGGAGTGAACTCACCTCAAGATTTGCAGAAGTCAAAAATACAGAAAATCGTAGTCATGGTAGTATCGTAGATACATTAAGGTGCACATCTTGTATAGATCGAGAAAAACCGTGGTCGAAACGCATCGAATGTTACAAAATGAACGTGTAGCCATCGCATGTGTGGCGGTTGAAACAGAAGTGAGAACGTGGCGAACAAGTGTGTAGGTCGGAACCGTTGTTACGAATTAGTGTGGAGAGAGGGCAAACCAGAAATTAAATATTTTTTATGATGGGTAGATACTCGTGATGTAAAAACTTGGTGTCTGATTGGAGGTTCAGACCGTGGCGCTGTTGTTGAATATGTAGGACCTCCGAGATGAGACGCTTATAATAAAATCTCTTGCAGTCCAAAATCTCGACGTTGTTCCAATTAAAATCATGGTCTTCGTGAATTCTGTGATCGGTGATCATGGAATGCGCAGAACTTTTTCTGCTGATGTGACTGCGATGCTCCGATATTCTGGTCTTTAACTGTCTGCCAGTCTGTCCTACGTAATGCCGGGATTACGATGAATTGAACGTAACGGGACGCGACGGGACGTGAAGTAACGTAACGTGAACTTAAGAAATTACGATCGCCGTAACGTGAAGCAACGTGCATTTGAAAAATGATTTGACAGCGTGGTGTGAATAGAAGGTTTGTTGTCATTCTCGTTGGTAGTTCCTGCTTGGTAATTCCAAAAATGAATTCTGCTATGAGGCATTATCAGCTTTTTAACTTAATTTTGGCCGGATATTTGTATCTTCAACTGCGGAAGAAGAAATGAGTACGAACCGTTGGTGTGAGAGAGATTTTTCGGAGAAGAACCCAGTTTGGTGATGGATATAATTTACTTGAAGAACTCCGTTTCCGTGATCCACCCTTTTTTTTATTTACATAAGGATGAATGTCAAAAGGTAAGATTTAATGATTATCTAGTACAAAATATAATCATTTTTACAAATTAATGTCTGCTTTCCTACATTCTGGTACCTCTTGATCTTGCTTGGTCTACTGATAAAAAAGCGCTTAGATAAATATTTTTTTGGCACAGAGTTTATTTTTACAAATTATATGTTCGCTTTCTTAGATTCGAGTATTTCCTGAGCTTGGTTGGTCCACTGATAAAGAAGCGAGAAATGTACACTGCTCTTTCACTCACTCAGAGGCTTGCTATGACATTGAGGTAAGATCATCAATGTTCGCTTATCTTATTAATTAAGTCTCAGGAGTCGATTCAATTTGTAAATTTGCTTTGCAGATTCTTGGCAGCAGGAGACAGTCAGTATACTCTGAGCTTTTTCTATCGATGTGGCCAGAGCATTCGGTCAGGATCTGAAAGACAGTGCTCTGGCCATATCACCCTTAGCAATGGTCAGGTCGGGCCGCCTCAGGCCGGCAGAGGTCGAATAGGCTAACTCCGCATCGACATGCCATCCCTTCTGCTGAAAGAAGCCACCGACTCGACGACAAAGGTCGTTATGCCGTAGGATTCCTTCGTGCGTTCTGAAGCAACGCTGAACGCAGTGCGCCGGCGTCTCGATATCGGGACAACCAGCACGACAGCGAACCTTGCGCCCATCACGACCTCGGGAGACTCTCGCTCTAGACGGAATACAGTTGGCCCGTATGTGATGATAGTGCACGTAGTCGGCTCCGGGAATGAGGTCCGACACCCAGTGTGAACTCAGCTTCGACGTTTCCGCTTCCCTGAGCCCATTCCCATCACACGACTCGCGCAACCAGGCTGCACACTGTTGTCAGAGCTCAGCGGTCGTAAGTACCCTGTTGCCCCGGATGCGCATTTGGTTCTCACACCAAACCAGCCGCCTAGCCACAAATTTGGTTTCGGCGGCGGCGCGCGCCGCGGGCAGAGTGCTGCGACACAACCGCTGCAGTCGGTCAAACTTCAGAATAGGGATTAGAGTCTTGAGTAAAGGCAAACCAAGCCCGCCACTCTGTATCGGCGCATGAAAGTATCCAGCAGGAACATCATGGGGAAATCGCAACCACTATCCAGCGGTGATAATACCGTGGCAGGAGAAAGTCACGCAAAAGCCTTAGTCGCTGTTACGGTTTCAAAGGCGCCTTAGTTAGTAGCTCGATGGAATGAGCTAGGGGCGGATTATTAGCGAATTCCCTAGCACCTTCATACATGCAGCCCAGGTACGCCCAAATATCGACAGGGGATCTTTGCGGAATCAGCGCTCCTCTCACGGTGAAGTAAGGTGTTGTGTCAATCTTCACCTTTTTGCCTCTACCGGACGCCACCATGGACAGCACCCCCGTATTCTTTGCGTTGATTGTTAGTCCATTGCGCGCAAAAGCAGCCTGAAGTCGTGTCAAGTTCTCCTGCAGACCGGACTTGATAGAGACAAGAAGCACAATGTCGTCTGCGTAGCCTAAGGCGCTGATCAGCTCGTCTCCCAACTGATAGCCAACATCCTCCGAGAGAATTGCTAGTGCTCTACCCACGACCAGATTGAACAGTAGCGGCGATAACGTATTACCCTGTCTTACGCCACGGCCGATCTTGATGGCCGATACATTACCGGTGACAGATCCTATCACCGTTTGCGCATCCGAATAGACGGCCCTGATGTACTCTTTAAACTCCCAAGGGAGCTCCAGTTCTTCGAGAGTCTTATGTATAGCTGGGTGCGAGACCGTGTCAAATGCCTTCGACAGGTCAACGCACGCCAGATGTAATGTCCGACACCGCCTCCGGGCATCACCGAGGGCGGACAGGACTGTGACGTTCTCACACACCCCATCCACCGGCCGGAAACCCCTTTGGCGAGTGTCGAACACGTCCAGGGCCGCTAAACGTTTAGCAAGAATTTTGTGGAAGTCTCACCACTACTGATTCTATGCTGAGAGGTCGGTATTCCGCCCGGTGATGGCCGGTCGGACATCCCTCCCTTCTCCAGAAATACAGTTCTAGTTGTGGCGATCGACAAGGGTACCGTTCTTGCCAGGAGCAGCAGATTGAACAGAAGCGCACGGAGAACAAGAGGAACAGCGTTCCACATTCTCGGCGTAATCTGGTCCAATCCGGGCGCCGTACCAGTCTTGATCGAAATTCTTCAAACCTTGATAGGTTTTATAGGATCCCAGAGCGAGGCCTTATCCGCCACCCGAGGTGGGCCAGTGGCGGCGCCCTCACCTAGGCCTTCAAGATGAATCCCTCTGGCTGTCGGTGGACGGCTCCGGCTAGTACGCGCTACCTGCCCCGCCACCCCGTACAACTCGCGCAAGGCTGTCATGTCTCCATCCGTGTCACTGGACGTCTCCATCACGGGACGCCAGTACCCGTCGAATTCGACAGCAAACGGTCGCTCACGTGCCGAGTCACCCCCGAGGACGAGCGATAGGCAGGCCTTTGGGTTCTTCTTATAGAGAGTCTGCACGTGTGCATATTCTCTCTTTCTTTTCTGCTTCCTACTCTCTTTTGTGTTAGGAGGATTGCGCTGCTTCGTCGAGGCGCGCTGTGGAGGGCGCACAGCTGACGGCGGGAAGATCAAGACCAGCCATCTCTCGATGGCCTGGACGTCGACCACCCCCGTCAGTAGAGCATCTCTCGCGATGCCCACGAGAGTATCAGCCTGATAGCTACGGAACGCTGAGCTCTGCTCTGTGAGCTGGTTGATAATGTCCCGCAGCCTCTGAGATCTTTGCTCAGGGGAAGGCTGATGTGCGCTTGGATCAACAATGTCAGACTCTATGGTCGCAGGGCCGGCAACAGCTCCTATCATCGCCGCGCCGTCCCTATCGCCCTCATCGATGCCAACCGCGTTTCGCGATTGCAGCTCTTGGCAGAAGACTCTAACCATCTCGCGATAAGCCTCTTGTCGACGCTTACCCTTGATAGCTTCGAGACTCCTATGGGGGAACTCCATATTCTTCATGAATCATCATCTGCAGGACTCCTTATCCTGCAGATGATGATTCATGAAGATAATTCCCCCCCGGCTAAGGTGGCTGAAGCCTCAGCGCGAGCCATGAGCCTGACCTCCTACACTGACCAACGTGCTTTTACGCGCTCGACATCCACCGCGCTGTTGGCCACCACTGGGTGGACCTTAGTAACATCCAAACTTAGACCACGCATGGTCTGGAACTCCCTTGGACAAAACTCACAGCCATATGGTTCTGTCCCTTCTGTGATTTCGGACATGGCTCTACTCCTAGTACGCGACGGGCCAGCTACGACCCCGTCAGATACTTCCGCATCAACGGCACTATTGCTTGCGCATCTTGCACGCAGTACCCGGGCCATCCGAGAACCCGGGGGTTTGACATTCATACGTGGACCTTCCATAAATTTACTGCGTGTAGGGGAGCAAACGGATTGACAACCGAGAGCTCCCCAGATAACCGTGCCCTTTCTTGGACCCACAACTCACCATGGACATTGGTACTTGGGCCTGTATCGCTACAGACCCTTCGGGGCTCACCTAGGTCGCCATACCATCAACTTGGTTACTGCAGCGCGCGTACCGGTCGGACGGCGTCGGACCCAGAGCAAGCTCTATGGGACTAAGCCGCACCGAACCGAAGCAACACCTTACACAGCGTTCCAGCGAGACCTCGAGGAGGAAGGTTGGTATGACTTGACCGGGAGAGGCTATGTATTCGCATCACCAGCCCAAGTAACCTTCTCTAACCCCAGGTCCAAAGAGACTCGTATGTGAATTAAGGGCCTGAGAGAGCCAGACTCTCTTAAGTGAGGTATCTCCCTTAATTTTATTTATGGCCTACAGCTACACTTAAGAGAGTTATAGTTACTCCCGCCGTTTACCCGCGCTTGCTTGAATTTCTTCACGTTGACATTCAGAGCACTGGGCAGAAATCACATTGAATACAGAAATATTTAACAGTCGCGTCGAAGCACGACCAACGAAATAACGTTGTCAGTTATTGGTATAAGTACATAATATACATTCTAAATCTTGATTGTAGAAATATCTCGGTAATGACACGGTGAAAAAAAACAAATGTATTTTTTATTTAAAAGTTCAATATGCCTTGTCTTTTATTTCTAAGAGAGACAAAGAGTTAATTAAAATGTACGTACAAAAAACAGGTCGCCTGTATGCTCTTCAAACTGGATTGAAATTGTCCATTAAGACATCGGCGGAGACTAATTTTTTATTAAAGTTGATGGACTGGTTGGAAGCAACGAAGAAAGAACTGCATGACAACGAAGCTATTACTAACGATGTGGCCGCTCAAGCGCATTTAAAAAATTGGGCCCTGAAGCTCTTTTTATATGCCGATAAGAACGATAGGGCTGCAAATTTTTTCAAGAATGTACTACAGAGCTTTTATACCGCTCAGATATTGTACGATGTGTTGCCGCTGTTTGGAGAATTGAGCGTGGAAGTGGCACAAAATTGGAAGTACGCTCAATGGAAAGCAGTTTATCTCAACAATTGTTTCACAAATAGAGAAACTCCGGTGCCAGGGCCAATGAAAGAAGCAGATGATGATAGTTTTTATTAATGCGTCGAATGACAACGATGGTAAATATTGGGTGTTTAGCCTCACAAATTTGTCAAATTCTAATGAACATTTTTTTTTTGAATCAAGTGTAAATCCTGGAAGTCCTAAGGATAATACTTTGCTAGACATTCCGCCTGCTCCTGTAAATTCGCCAACTACAAGAACGCAGTTGTTTGAATCAGAAGATGATAAGTATAAAACAGAAAATAAGTCCTGTAATGTAAATTGATATATTTGCAAATGAGATAAAATGAATAAGTCTGGGAACACAAAAATGTGAAATAATCATTTTATTTCGAACAGAATACAATTTGTAGGTGGTGCCAAGTTGACGGTTGAACAAATTAGCAAGGTTCAAAAAATGATCAAATGAGCAAGCAGTGCATTGGATTATGATGATGTAGCTACTTCTGTAATGAATCTTCGGAAAGCTCTGCATCTTTTAACTACTGGTCAGGAATCCGCATAGATGAAATGGATAGAAAATGCGTTCAGTAATGTCTTATAATTAATTATGTTGAATTTGATGCCTGTATCGCGCGTAATGCCCAGTAAAAGATATTTTACTAATATTTCACAACTCTTGGGTACGAATAATAGAAGCAATAAGAGGGATGGTTACAATTAGCTAGTCAAATTAACCTCTGCACATGGTGTACTTAAATAAAAATAGAAATTGTTGCAGTGTTTTCCAGATTGCAACTATTGTTGTCCAAGATGAAAGATGTATAGTTAGAGTTTCATTATATATTATTGAAACTACTTTAAGAGTATTAATATTCATTTTAATAAAAGCTTTAGCATCGCTATTTTGTTTTCTAATTATTATTAATGAAACATTTTTGCGAGAAATCATTGTTATTTTACTAAATAAATAACGAAAAATGAACATTTAAATGGTACAAATTAGTTATTTTGGAATTGTATGATTGTCTTAACTGTTATATAAATAGAGAGAGATAATTTCTTTGATCCAGAGAATATCATTTTAGATCCATAGGCACGCCGCACAGTGGGGCGAATCTATCAAAAACCGGATATTGGACGAAAAAATGAAAAACGTATAATTCAAATTTTGACGAGATTTTATGTTAATATATATCCTAAACTATAAATAAATGTGCTTATAATTGATTTTATCTCTTGTTCTTTCCTCAAAATTCTAGTAATTTAATAGGTTACTTTCTAAAGACTCTGCCGAAAGCATATAACTGTGAATATGAGTTAAATGCCTATCAGAACTTATTTATTAGGGTTCATGCAAAAAACATATTTATTTTAGTTTTATGTCATTTGAGTACTATTATATATTAATAAATATACACGACATATTCGACTAAAAGTTCTTACTTCAATATTCAAACAGGAAGAAAGTTTGTGGATTAGAATGGATTAAGGTTTGCTCTGCGCCATTTGATAGGGCAAATATAAGTGTCTAGTTTTTGGACATATAAGGTTGTTTATCCGTATACGTCCGGTTTTTATGAGAAACTTGACGTCGAAGTTCACTCGACATGGTCGAACGTCGTCCACGAATAGCTCAGCGGACGCCGTTCGATTATGTCGAGTGAATATGGATGTTTATTTTCTCATAAATGTTGCATATATTTAATGTTCTGTTATATATTTTATAATCTATGACTGTAGTACGTTATTGGTGTGAGAATGCGTTCTATGTTAATTTTTAGTTCTTGCTCTCTGAGTGGTGTGGCGCTTCCCGCCAAACTTGTCTTCCGTTGATTATACCGTTGTAACGAGTTCTTGTTCTGAGAAATATATTACTATCCGAGAAATATCAGTTTCATCCTGTGTCAAAATCCTAACAGGTTATGGGCCCAGAGACGCTAGAATATCTGTGGTCACTGCGGAAGTTGTTTTTGGACAGAAAACAGTTTGAATAAGATTAAGCCGTGGTATATATATAAAGTGAGGTTATCTGACCGCGTGGAGTATAGTCAGAAGACTATAATACCTGGAAATTCGCCATGAAGATGACATTGATGCGGGAGAAGGTTTGGGGATATGTGACTGGGGAGGCATATCGTGCGGGCGCGACTCCTGATCCGGAAAAGGATGCCGAAGCTCTAACCACAATCTGTCTAAGTGTCGAAACTAACCTCTATCCTTTTGTTATGAATGCCAGCAAGGCGAAGGATGCCTGGGATGAACTTGCAAAGGTATTTGAAGACAAAGGTGTCAACCGAAGAATAAGCCTGATCGACTATTTGCTGGACCAGAAACTTGAAAAACATAGTAGCTTGCAAAGCTATATTACTGCGATTATGTCAACGGCACAGAAGTTGACAGACATTAACAAAGGCTTGGATGATGATTTAATCGCAGTGGTAATGTTACGTGGTCTTCGAGCAGAATATAAGCCGATGAAAATGGCTTTGGAAAATTCTGGAACAGAAATAACGACAGAAATGGTGCGGAGAAAGCTGCTACAAGAAGATTTGAGAAATAGTTTGCAAGAAGTATCTCCGGGGGAATCTGTTCTTTACACCAAAAGCAAGAAAGCAACCAAGAAGAATCCTAAAGAGAGATTCAAGTGTTATGGGTCTGGTGGCAAAGGACACTTCAAGAATGAATGTCCTGAATTGAAGAAACAGCAAGATAAATCCAAAGAGAAGCCCAGTGTCAAAGAAAGCGACGAAAAGAAAAATAAAGAGTGGACTCTCTTGACAGCTTTAGGTTCATCGTCAGACTTCAATTCGAATGTTTGGTACATAGACTCTGGTGCGTCATTTCACATGACTTTAAGAAAAGACTGGCTGCATGACATGAAAGAAGTTGGAAGTAAGGACTTAGAGGTTACCTGTGCCAATGATAAAAAACTGTCAAGTGCCGGAAAAGGAAACGCAGTGATAAATGTAAATGCTAGGGATCTTAGAGTAATTTCAGATGTTACTTATGTACCGAAACTAGCTGCAAACTTATTATCTGTTTCTAAAGCTGTGAACAATGGTTTATGTGTATTATTTAGTTCTGCAGGTTGTCAGTTCTTTGTAGAGGCGGAATGCAGCGTAAAAGGGGAAGCTGTACTGACTGGATCAGAAGAAGGTGGTATATACAAACTGGACCATGCTCAACCAGTACCCAAGAATGCTGCGTTAATGTCTTCTGCTGGAGAAAACTTGAGAGAGCTATGGCACAGAAGACTTGGACACCTGAGTCAGAAAGGGATGGATCTGCTAAAGAATGGCATGGTGGAAGGTATCTTTTTTGGAAATGAATCGTATGAACCATGTGTATCCTGTATTCAGGGGAAGCAGCATAGATTCCCGTTTATCAGTGCTGGTGAAGAAAGAACGTCGCAAAAGCTGGAACTCATTCACACAGATGTCTGCGGCCCTATGTCGGAAGTATCAGCAGGAGGAGCAAGGTATATGCTCATCTTTGTAGATGACTATACAAGGAAAATTTTTGCCTATTTCTTAGAATCCAAAGAGCAGGTATTTGAAAAGTTCAAATTATTTAAAGCTAAGGTAGAAAATGAAACTGACTTGAAAATTAAGGCAATTCGTTCGGACAATGGAACTGAATATACTAATAAGAAGTTTCAATCTTTTCTACAAGAAAATGGTATTGCTCATCAGTTGACGGTACCATATACCCCTGAACAAAACGGGGTTGCAGAACGAACAAATAGATCAATCTGCGAAATGGCAAGAAGCATGCTCATGGATTCTGGTCTAGGAAAGAAGATGTGGGCTGAAGCGTGTGAAACAGCTGTGTATCTTAAAAATAGAGCACCGCACAGAGCAGTGACTCAGATGGTACCTGAAGAAAAATGGTCCGGTAAGAAGATAAACCTTGGTCACTTAAAGGTTTTTGGCTGTCCTGCTTATATACATGTTCCCGATCAGCTACGTACGAAGTGGGATTCTAAGAGCAAAAAGGCCATATTTGTTGGATACTGCGAAGAAGGCTATAGGTTTATTGATCCGGAGAAGCCAAGAAGAATCATCAGAGCAAGAGACGTGATTTTTCTGGAAAACTACAAGAAGAATGAAAGAGATCCTAATACTAGCATCAAGGAAGAGTCTGATATGGAAGACATGAAAGAATCAGCTGTAAGAAAAGTAATCGATTCGAACTCCGTGGGAGTGGAAATGAATGATGATGAAAAGGAACATCAACAATTAATAGAACAGTTGGAAGATGTCCAGGCACCAGACAACATCCAGATAGAAACTAATAATACCAGTGAGGAAGAAACATACAGTACTGGCGAGGAAGAAATTATTCCGGAACCTGAGTCTGAAAAAAGATACCCAAAGCGAAATCGAACAGCTAAGCAGTACCCTGATTATATGATGTATGCGGCCATAAGCAACGTGGATGATCCATGCAGTGTAGAGGAAGCAATGCAGAGGACAGACAAAGAACAATGGAAAATGGCCATGAAAGAAGAACTGTCGTCGATGCAAGATAATGGGGTCTGGGAATTAGTAAAGCCACCAGTGAATGTAAAAGTAATTGGGTGCAAATGGATATTTAAAGTCAAGCGTGCATGTGACGGAAGTGTGCGTTATAAAGCTAGACTCGTAGCCAAAGGCTATAATCAGTGCTATGGTATTGACTATTTCGAAACTTTCTCACCCGTAGTCAGGCGATCTACAATAAGAATTTTATTTACATTAGCTGTACAATTTGATTTAGAAATTAATCATCTCGATGTAACTACTGCCTTTTTGCATGGTGAGCTTGAGGAAGTAGTATATATGTCACTCCCAGAAGGAATTGAAAACGCTGAGTTTTTGAACAGGGTGTATTTGCTTAAAAAATCCATCTATGGCTTAAAACAGGCATCTAGATCATGGAATAAAAAGGTAAATAAGGCGTTGATAGAACTTGATTTCAAACGTTTAGAAATAGAGCTTTGCGTTTATTTTAAGAAAATAGGTAACCTTATTCTTATCATATGCCTATATGTGGATGATTTTTATATACTCTATAATGATAAGAAAGGAATGAAAGATTTAGTTGCTCAACTTAGTACTGAATTTAAAATTAAAAACTTGGGAGAAGCACGCCAATGCCTGGGAATAAAAATCAGTAGAAATAAAATTGCCGGGACTTTGCATCTTGATCAGGAACAGTATATCGTTTTTGTACTTAAGAAATTCGGGATGTTAGAATGTAATCCTGTTCGAAGTCCGACGGAAACGATTTTTTTAGAAATTATATCTGAAGCTAAAGAGAAGACTGAAGATATACCTTATAAGAATCTAATAGGTTGTTTGATGTATCTCGCGATAAACACTAGACCGGACATATCTTATGTAGTTAGTGCATTAAGTCGTTTCAATGACTGCCCCACTGAACAGCTTTGGAACTGTGCGAAACGAGTACTGCGTTATTTAAAAGGAACTGTTCACTATAGTCTGGAGTTTAAGAAATGTAAGGATAAAGATTTTAATCTTGTAGGCTGGGTTGATGCTGATTGGGCAGGCGACAGAATCGATAGAAAATCCTATACAGGATATGTGTTTAAATTGGGTGAATGTCTTATCTCATGGGAAAGTAAAAAACAAAATTTAGTTGCCCAATCCTCTACTGAGGCTGAATATGTAGGATTAACAGAAGCGAGTAAAGAAGCGTTATATTTAGGAAACCTTATCTCCGATCTACTAGAAAAAGAAAAGAGAAAGAGGATTATCATCTTTAATGATAATCAAAGCGCCATTAAGGTTGTATGACCCGTAAGATCTCTGCCAAAAGTTTAAGAAACGTAACATAAAGCTAATTAGCATATTTAAGAAGATATTCTTTACTGGAAAGTAATATTTATATTAATATTTTATTAAAATAACGGTTGCTTGTGTTTTTAAGAGCTATAGAGACATTTTTATGCATATTTTTTCGTATATAAACTTTCACCTTTAATGATTTTTAGAAAGACTGTACCTAACTTGCAACTGACACAAACGAAAATCTGAAAGTGTGAAAATCTTTAAAAAGTAACAAAACATAGTAATTACTGTTTAAAAATACTAATAAAATTATATTACGTTATTTATTTACGTCATTTATTAATAAATTAAATACAATAGCTCTCATAAAAAAGTATTTTGATCGCGACAACGTCGCATTTTCTGTAAGTTGGTAGCATTGATCTTACTCGACATCAGCTGCGTGAACGCGAAGTGTGCTCCGAGCACGTGTAATATACAGACGCATCGTTTGAGGTTAGTTTTCGCTTGCGCTACAAAAATGCCAAAAGTAAAACGTTACATGTGCCATGGAATTGTTACAATCATCTGGTGTGGTTTCGACTCGTGTCTTCAAATTACGTTTCCCAGTATTATCTGTGCTAACCGTTGATTGTACACTTTTTCAGTGACAACTTTTCCTTTCCACATGTAACGTTTTACTTTCGGCATTTTCGTAGCGCAAGCGAAAACTAACCTCAAACGATGCGTTATATTACACGTGCTCGGAGCACATTTTCGATACACAGGAGGCTCTATTGGAAAAAGTAACGGACCTCTGTAGTATTTGTTATCCTTTACGGAAAGTGACGGAGAGAGAGGTTCTAATGTGACGTCATAGTGCGCTGTTGCCGGATCTCTGTACTTACGAGTTCAGCGAGACCAAGCGAGACTGTTCTCTGTTTGCTTTTTATTCAATATTTCAGAAAATATCCTCGAAGTCATAATTTTTTTGGTTCTAATTTGTTCGAAAGATGTTTATTAATATTTCTGCAAAGTTTTAAAAGGATGCCATATTTTCTTCGATATTAATTTCTCAAATAAAGTTGAAAAAATAGTGAAACTTGATGAATTCCCGTAAGAGCCCATGTTAAATTCAAATTGTTATAACTTTTGAACGGGCCTCGCAAACTTGTTCAAACTTGGCACAATGCTTTATTATTATAATACTCATCACCTGACAAAGTTTGAAAAATTTGGCATTTTTTCTTCTAAGGGGTCATACAACCTTAAATTGTCAGGGAATCCGGTTCATCATAGCCGTACAAAACATATAGATGTTAAGTACCACTTCATTAGAGAATGTATCGAAAACGGCCGTATTGAAGTGCGATATGTACCATCTGAGCGGATGCCAGCAGATGTATTGACCAAGGGTCTATCAAATGTAAAGCATTTAAATTGCGTAAGAGCTCTAGGGCTGAATGTAGACAAAGGTCAATTGTCATAGATTAAGGGGAAGTGTTGCATATATTCAATGTTCTGTTATATATTTTATAATCTATGACTGTAGTACGTTATTGGTGTGAGAATGCGTTCCATGTTAATTTTTAGTTCTTGCTCTCTGAGTGGTGTGGCGCTTCCCGCCAAACTTGTCTTCCGTTGATTATACCGTTGTAACGAGTTCTTGTTCTGAGAAATATATTACTATCCGAGAAATATCAGTTTCATCTTGCGTCAAAATCCTAACAATAAAAGAAAGACGAATGGGGATATATAATTTGTTTAATTATTGCTATTTTGTAATGATTAATTACATCCATATTTTATAACAATTAATTATGTCAATTAATATAATAGCCATGAGTCGAGGCTCTATTGGAAATCCAATCGTAGGGAAAGCGGGCTAATTAAGAGCCGTTTGCTGTTGACAATGCGAAAGTTTTGTTAAAAATATTATTAAAAATATTGTTTATTAAAAATATTGTTCTCCTCGAGGGGAAGGAAAAGGGACGGAAGGGGGAGGTAATAAAAACAGCGGAGATAAGAACTTTTCGTCAGTCTTTCTCGA
This sequence comes from Temnothorax curvispinosus, assembly GCF_003070985.1. Taxonomy (NCBI): domain Eukaryota; kingdom Metazoa; phylum Arthropoda; class Insecta; order Hymenoptera; family Formicidae; genus Temnothorax; species Temnothorax curvispinosus. Next base: position 140,111 of record NW_020213722.1, on the reverse strand, counting down.
TCAGTAGTCGATTAAAGACTTTTTGATTTTGAAAGTTTTGCTTTATACAATTCACTTTGCGTCCTTTTCAGGATACGGTGAAAAATATATAGAATATATAAAATATATAGAAGATTATACTTTAACACGCTCGTAAAATGGAAAATTTCCGAACAAATCATCAACTTTTTAATTGTATGCGTGCAAATAATCTGGATTTATCAAATTATCAGGCTTTAATAAGCCACATAACATCATGTATTAATACTGAATTACCCAAAGTCGCGTTGGAAGCATTGAAAAGAAAAATCATGATTTTCACGAAGAATTTGAAGTCAAAATGGGTAGCTAGCTCGTACAGTTACAACACATTACAAAGCATGAAAGTTGGTTAAATTGTGAATTTTCTTTTTCGAACGAAGTATTGAATTTAATTCCTACTTCTTCACGTACGCGTATGCCTCTTAATAGATCAAAGAGTTTCGTAGAATGTTCCGAACGACATAAAAGAAAGAGAACTGAGGAAGTACGGAATAATCCGGAAATGACTGATTTTATTGTTCGGAAAAAGTTAAAATCCGATGACGCGCTATTTATATATAATTTTATCCAGAGACATCCCGAACATGTCAAAAAGATTAGACAATTCTGTGAAAAAATTGAAAATGGAACAGATTTGATTGATAGGGATTGCATTAAGTACGACTTCAAAAAATGGAGGTTCTATATTCGGCGTGTATGTATGTATGTATGTCTACGATTTTCTTTAAAACTACTGGACGGATTTAAATGCGGTTTTCACTGTCCTATAGAGCAATTTTTCAGGAAAGTTTTAGTACATAAAATATCGCGCTAGAACATCAGGGTACGGAGCAGTAAGGAAATATGCGATAATAATTATTCATATTAATTTAATAAAGCACTAAAAAAGTATAAAATAAAAAATTTTTTAAATATAAAACCAATTTTTCAAAAAGAACTAAAAAATATTTAAAAAATTAAAAAATCATTTATGCGTTTTATGAAAAATTGTTAATTAAATAATTTTGATTTCATACACTAAATGTATAATAATCGTACATTATTTATGTCAAGTATCAAGTCATTTCATTGAAAAATGTAGAAGTTATAAGCAAATGACCGAAAAATGAGGCGTTTGCCCCACTGTACGCCGTCGTGTGTACGCGCGTATGCGCGCGTTGTCGCACCTCGCCTCGCGATAACGCGCGGCCATCCACAGCATCGCAACCGCGCGACGACGAGCGTCTACGATACGTTGCGTTGAGCAACGATGATCGCGTTCAGGAAACACAACTGTTGAGTGAGCGCTCATTATGATTGGTTCTTACACTTAGATCCAGAGAAAAACCAAAGGTAAGAACCAATCATATTAAAGAATCACTGACCGCTCACTCAACAGTTGTGTTTCCTGAATGCGGCCGATGTGATGAGCAACGGTCCGATGAGCGATGATGATAACTTTGATGCACAAATCCGACGGCCGAAAACGAGATGTTTGTCGTGGTCATGGAAGCAAAAATAATGCAGAGGAAAACGTAAGTCGTGACAAAGCTATTGTATACATATGTATGTACATACAATAGCTTTTTATGACTTAAGCAGGGCACATACACTTTTCGTAGAACGTAACAGTAAGGTTTCGACTAATGGTGTTGTTCTTACTTCTACGGTTACAGACGGCCGAATCGAGCAACGCGATTGGTCGAATCCTTATTACTGTTACGTGTTACGTTCTACGAAAAGTGTGTGTCCTGCTTTACGTGTCTCACTGCTTCTTCTTATTTGCGAATGACACTCGATCTCGAGTTGGATTTGATGTAACTATAATACCGCCAACGACCACCAACGACCAACTACCGTGTCTCTCTGCTTTATAACATCAAAAATCGCCTTTTACCACGTGGAAGAAAAACAAATGTGAAATGCAATTTACTTTGTGGCGCCTTTCTTTTTGTGGTGCATAGAATTGATTGGTTGATCAGAAAATATTTATAAAATGGTAACATTGGGCACGTTCAGCAGACAAAGGGAGCTTTCCAGCAAGCGATACAAGTCGACACAAGTATCGTTTTATCTTTGTTACTCATTGCCAAAAAAAAAGATAGAACGATGCTTGTGTCGATTTGTGTCGCTTGCTAGAAAACAACTCCCAAAGCAGATCAGTGAGCGTTCAATAATTCTTTAATATGATTGGTTCTGCCTTTAAGCCGATTCTGCAATACGTCGCAAACGATGGCAACTGCTAGTTGAAAAATGTTATTTTCACGTTGCGTTTTTAGCATTAATCACGTTAGAATGCGATTATGTCTTATATTGCAAAATATATACAGGGTATAAAACTAAAGGTGTTACAGACTATTATTTCTAAAACTACCCAGGGAGAACAGAAAGTCACAATAAAATCAAAATTACGTCAAAATGATGGTAAAATGATGGTAAAATGATCAAAAATCGTCATTTTGCAGTCATTTTGACATCATTTTGACTTTATTGTGACTTGCTGTGCTACTTGGGTAAGCAAATTATGAAATTTATATTTTCTTAGAAATAATAGTCTGTAACACCTTTAGCTTTACAATCTGTACATACATACTGTTTGTAAGATATACTCTTTATAAGACTAGTTAGAAGAGGATGCGTAACACTACAAAATACATGATATCAGTACAAAATTACCTTTTTCAAAAAAGGTAAAAAAAGGCGCCAAATACACGCGTGGTTGTTACCTCGAAAAAAAAAAAACTAAGTGGTAGTATCATTAATTTTAAATTAAAAAATAAATAAAATCTATTCTAACCTAGGTGGTAGTAGCTTTAATTTTTCTTAACAAAATTATTATATTACAAAATTGTTACTTTATTCAATCCAAGTGATATCTACCTCAAAAAAACTTAAGGAGTCATGCCTAGTTGGAAGTGCATGATTTTCGGGGATTTTTATAAGAAAGTCAATTTACTTTTTTTTACAACAAAAAGTTGATATCAAAAGTACATATATTGAACAACATTCAAAATTTTTTTCGTTGAAAAATATTGTAAATTAAGAAAGTTACGGCCACTTCTGATTTTTCAGAGGTGTCGTGCGGTGACCACGATAACTCCAACCCAAATCATTTGAAATAAAAAAACCAAAAAGATTCTGTTAGTGTATAAATATATATTGTTCGTGAACAAAGGGAGGTTTTTTTTTAATGAAAACTTTTTTTTTATTGAAGAAAAACGAAAAATTAAGAGCCCGAATAATTGCGTGTTTCCTTAAAACGGCCGCCATTTTGTCAAAAATTATTTTTTCAAAAAATCCTTTGTTCACGAACAAGATATATTCATATACTAACAGAATCTTTTTGGTTTTTTGATTTCAGATAATTTGGCTTGGAGTTATCGTGGTCACCGCACGACACCTCTGAAAAATCAGGAGTGGACGTAACTTAATTTGCAATATTTTTCAACGAAAAAATTCTGAATGTTGTTCAATATATGTACTTTTGATATCAACTTTTTGTTGTAAGAAAAAATAAATTGACTTTCTTATAAAAATCCCCGAAAATCATGCCCTTCCAACTAGGCATGGACCCTTAAATAACAAGTGGTATCTATTTAAAAAAAATATGTGAAATCTTTTAATACTGCGCCAATTACAAAGAGAGAATATATATAGGTATATACATATATACACATCCCACACAGCACCGAAATATTTCAGAAAGCCTTCAAAAAGCCGTCAATAAAATATGAAACCTTTCAAAAAAATATTTCATACATGTTTCAGATATGTTTCAGATATATAAAATGTCCGCCAAGCTGAGATATCATAAATGTTTCTGAAATATTTCTGAAATGGTTCAGAAATATCTCTGAAATGCTTAAAGAAATACCTCTGAAATGCCTAAGAAATATGTCTGAAATGCTTCAGAAATATTTCTGAAATTATTCAGAAATGCTTCAGAAATATCTCTGAAATGCTTCGAAAATATCTCTGAAATATTTCAGAAATATATGGGAAATATTTCAGATACTTTTTCTCATATCAAATTGTTCCGAATCACCCTGTATAGGGGTGAATGATTTCACCTTCTGAATGATTTCAATGTTACATTTCAATATTAATTTCCAAGTTATCTTTTGGAAAGCTTTCAATGATATATGATTTTGATAAAACGTTTCAGAAATACTTCTGAATAATTAGCGAAAGAATTATGTTCGACCCAACTGGCAAATTTTATTGTTCACAAAACGCTACGTTTTGACCGCAGATTTCTGTCCTTTTCAAGCGTATAGAAACTCATAAATATTGTTAGTCAGACATAATGCCCAAACTACGCCGAATCTAAAAACTAAACATCAAAAATTGTGGCACGCAACAATAAGTATAAGTCCAAAAATAATTATATAAATCAAAACTTACATATTTGTGCGTTAAATTTACAGAAGTAAAATACAATTTAAACGGCATTTTCGTTATTCGTTTATGTCGAAAGGCATGTAAAAGCCGTGCGTGGTAAAATTTTAACTGACGAAATCAGACAAGTAATAAACAAACCAACGACGTCAATATTAAAAGCCAGGGCGTGGAGAGGGAAACAGAGAAGAAGGAGATAGAATTACGTTTCTTTTATGATGATGTTATAATACAAATTCCAAATTATTGAAATATATTTTGACATAAACCTTATTTTCTTGTGTATTTCGACGACAAGACAGAATCGAAAGGAGATTTCGCCGTACTTGACGATTGATACAAGTTCCTCGCACGTAAAGGTCTATCCAGACAAACTTGCATAGGTGCATAAGGATGCATAAAGAAATGGATTGGTCTATTTCCTTATGCACATGTATACATTGGACCAATCAATTTCTTTATACCCATTCTAGACCTGAGGATGATCCTACTTATGGCTTATCCTAGTGAGTAGTGTAGACGGGTAAAATCATTGATTATCCATGATTTTTAGCCATCTACACTAGGATGACCCAAAAGTAGGATCATCCTCAGATCTAGAATGGGCATTATGCGTATATGTTTATGCGCTATGCGTCTGGATATAGACCTTAAGACCATCGCACACAAAATTGCATAGGTTGCATAAGCATAGCATAAGACCGCTGGACCAATGAGCATCTTATGTAAATTAATATAACGACTCTATGCTAGATGCTCATTGGTTTAGCGATCTTATACTACGTTTATGCTAAGCTATGCATTTTGTGTGCGATGGCCTTTAAGGTATTCCTTTCACGGAGGAGCGTATTTTGTAGGCGCTTAAACAGGGCCTCAGCAAACTCTTGCATTAAACTTATATAAAATCAAGTTATAATTGATTGTTATGTTTAATTATAAGAAAAAAGTGAAAATATTATGTGTATTTAGAAATTTTTCATTTTTCGGTAAATTTTACTGTCAGAACAACATGGCAATGCTGCGCTTTTCAGGGCGCCGATTGTAAAATAAGTTGATAACAAAAGTGTCAATGTAAGTGTCAATTTCATTAATCAAAGAATATTGTGACATTTTCTTTTTATTAAAGAGAAATTTTATAATAATAATGAGTGATAAGAAACATAAAGTGAGGAGTAATGTGGGCAAAAATAAGAGACAATTTGTGAAAATAAAAGTTGATAATAAACCGTACTTGATGAACTGAAGTGTGACATGAGCGCACAGCTTGCAGCGTTGCCAAACAATTCCTTGAAAGTCGCCATTAAAAATATTCATCTATAAACCACATTTCAAGTCAACTTTTAACATAAATATTTGTTTAAATATTCGGTGACTCTGTATTTTTATCGGCACTATCGAAAGTATAGAGTTTAGCAAATATTTAGCGCAGTTAATATTAAATAGCGCAGTTAATATTTAATATCTTAACATATTTGATAAACAAATTATTACATTGAAATGTGGAAAATAGACTTTTTCGATAACGTCACATGTAAAATATCAAATTTTCAAAGTCATAATTCTTCTTTATATGTTTGGTAATGTGGTTTAATTTTTTTCTGGCGTAAAGATATGCATTTTAACTTTCTCGTACCAAAAAATCAGTTAACTCTTAAGACTTTGGTGTCATATATGAAAGGAATACCTTAAATACGACCCTGCCGTTCGTTCATCCGAGGTATACGCGCGCGCTTTGGCGCGACTCGCGCGGTTTTTACAGGAAAAATTAAACGTGTCGCTCCAAAAAGCAATGAAGCCCAGCGCGACTGTTTCTCGCTAAAATGAAAATCTGGGAACACGATTATATAAATTGCACGAATTTTCGCCGTGATTATTTATTATCTGGATTGTATCGGATTTTGCTCGATATTCAGTCTCGATTTTTGATTCGTTGTTGGATGTTTGAGTACCGCTTAATTGGCCGTTTGGATTGTTTGGAAGCCATTCGTTCGAAATTCGAACAAGCGTACGCCTCTGAGCATTACATATTACATCGCCGGTCGCTCTTTCGTGAAGGAGAGATGCGGAGGTCGCAACCGCATCCTCGTGCTCAGCACACGCGACGCGAGCAGCGGCAATGGCTATCAGTCGACCGTGAGCCGTCAAGTGAGCGTGAGCCGTGAGTTCGTGGCTGGTGTGCGGCTTTGCGCCATCGAGAGGCGATCGATCCTACGGAGCTGCGCTCTCCCGCCAGCTCGCTCTGCTCTGTTCGGTCAGAGCGTTTCGGAGTTGTTTCCTCCTGTACTGGCCGCATTGGACCCGGAAGGTCCAAGTGTCATTAAATCAAAGCAGAAGTCGAGTTGTATCCCCGCGTACGATATAGAGATGAGGGATGATCGATCTCTCTCCGGCTCGTCATGCTGAGAGACGCTAGAATAATTCCGGGACGAGACAATAAGTTAAGTTTGGAGCGTAAGACGATTGGGAAATAGGAGAGAACAGGCGGTGGCTGCCGTAGTGCACCCACGTGACGATTGGAGGTGCCGTGTAAAGGTGTCAATTCGATACGAGGCTTGAGCGAGACTCTGCGTCAGTGACAGAGGAGCTCACCGTACAGGAGCGAGAGAGAAAGAGAGTGAAACCGATCGATGTTCACGTGACAATCAACAACGTGAAGTGAAGTTGCCGCGAAAGGGTGCGCGAACAACGGCCATATTCAAGGCGAGTCTTCGTCGTCGCCCCGGGTAGACGCAGAATCGCAAAAAAAAAAGATCTCGCGATTGTCTGTCGGGGACGGGACGCGATCGAAGGAGGACGAAGAACGTGAACGACGTGAACGAAGAAGCGCACGGCCTGTGACAACGGCGACAGGAGCCTTTTCATTATCTCGTCGTTGAGATGGAGTTCAAGTTCAACGTAAATAAACTCTTGCCCAGAAAGATCAACAAGGTCACGCATAACCTGGTGCCGGAAGACTTCAAAGGCGATCGGCGCGAGTTGAAGTGAGTACTCCCGGGCGTGAGATCTTAAAATAGCTCCCTCGAACTATTAATCGCGTACGTAATGTCCATTTATATTATATATATATATATATATATATATATATCAAAACTCGCGCCTGTCTGTAATTTCGCGAATCTTCTTAGCGGCTTTCTATATTTATTAAATTGTTATATCACAAATGTAAAGATAGGTAAAGCGTATATTAATATAGTAGGAAAATTTATTGTATATAAATTTATATATATATCAGTATATATGTATATATGTATATATGTATATAGATGCACGCACGCACCACGCACCACGCGCGCGCGCGCGCGCGCGCACACACACACACACACACACACACACACACAAATAAGATACGCATATTATACTAATTCTTTTTAGAAATAATTTTCCATGTCGCATTATGCAACAATTTATAATTACAATTTTGTGAGACTTTTTTTACATTTATCAGATTCCGACATTTATACGAGAATTGAGGACTGTTTGGATCGTGGAAATAACTGGCAATGAGATCTTTATATTTTTTTAGCACCAATTTCGAAAGACAATTATTGAAGGCACCGATGGGCTCTATCAAACAATGATTCTGAATTATCGTTGATTATTATTAAAATAAGCTTGATTATCAATTTTGCTGGTTCATAAAAACCATTTGCCAAATTAGATGTATACTTCGTCGTCTCTTAACTGAGACTTAAGATCGCGTGGATCTTTCGTAGAAAAAAAAAGACAAAATGAAAAGAATGCGACAATACGTGAAAGTATTGTGTATCATCAAGGTTACATTGCTGATCGTAATACATAATGGACATATATATAGGCGCAAAACTTTCGCTACGTATTAATGACAGCAAATTTGCCGCTTGTCATCAGTGTGTTTCGACGTCCTGTTTCTGAGAAAATATCTAGGAACAAAATTTCTGGGAAACAATATCTTGTTATTAACGTAATTTTGATTTGTGTTACTTCATTACTTTTGATCTGTGTTATTATCATATACATTATTTTTTCATGACATTTATGCCATTTCATCGCTATTGTTATCATTTTCTTTTTTTTTTATGATTCATCGTTTCTGTCATATTATATTTATGAAGTATTTGCATGAAATAATGACATCGGTTTAATTTATCGTGAATTTAATTTCAAATTTTTTATAGTGATCCACAACTGATATGAGAAACATATAGTATTCTACATATATCCTATTAATTGCATTATTTACATTTTTATTTGTACCACGTAGTGAATGCTGTAAATATATAGATAAATCTTTTTACTGCTTATAGCAAATTGTAGAGATAAAATCTGTAAATTTGTTCACGAGCTTATAGTGAATATCCTTATACGTTCTTTTATGCAATGAGACGTATCTCGTTATATTTTATATGCGTCAGTTACTGATTTACAAACATAATATGTATCAAACAACGCAAAATCTCTTTACTATATCACATAAAGACCTATCGTTGATTCGTAAAATGTTTGGCGATTTAGGGGTGATTGAAGTTAAAAATGTACAATTACAAATCTGGTTATAAATTCCATATGTATTTATTCTCAACGAATATATAATTGGCTTGATTATATAATTAGTCAGAATCCGAATACGGATGTTTGTTAGCTGATGATGACACAATTGCGAAGTGATGCACTAATGATTTCCCCAATATCATCGCGCTTTAGGAAAATTCTTATTTTGTAATGCAAAATTATATTAGTATTTTAAATTACCATAAAATGCCACGTACGATAATTGTGGAAGCAAATTAATTCGCGACACTCGCTAAAGTTTATGATGCGCCATGTGCTTCGAATATTTGAAAGTTATGTATCATATACCAATTCACTTTTCTAATAATCATCTAATCTAATCTAATAAATATCTAATCTAATAAACCTGTTTAATGTTTTTTTTTGCAATATAAACGCGAGACACTAACAAATATCGTCAAATGTACCATCACCGGATTGCCATCATCTGATTGCTGAATGATTGTAGAATATTTGCTTAGCTAATTGAAAGTCAGTGTGAAATATTTAGAAGCTGCAGAGTACTGTAATTTTATATCATCCCGTTAAGATTTAGATCATGATATTACGCAAGCGATTTTCATAATAAAGTCTAGATAAGATTCCGCGCTTCAACATTCGTACAATCTATTCATTACAAAGTTATAATACTCGCGTTACTATGACTTTCGTTCCCGTAATACATTACTCTTCTTCAGAGCTCATGGTATCCATTTGACATTTTTGATAATATGTCATTCTACCGGAATCTACGATACACATTTCAGATCATGTACCATTATCATTAAATGATAATTGATGCAATTATCTCTCCGAATGAAGAGCGAATGGTGGGATACCTCCACTCTCCGAGATAATTTTTCGTTATGAAAGAAACTTCGCGGATTGCGAAGTAAATGAGTATTTTCGAACAGTAAAGTCGGACAGCCAGGCTTCTATATACCCGTAGATTCTTGGTTCAAGAAACTCAGTTTACTTGCAACAACTTCTATCGAATTCTTGAGCAGTGACTCGCGACGTTCGCGGAAATCTATGACGAAATGGCAGAGAAGTGATAGTTTCTCATCGCGAGAGATTTGTCTGTCATTATCCGGAAAACCCAGTCTCCGGCTGCCTGTCCTCCTTGATGAGAGCAGTTGACGCAATGATTACACGCGTGTTTATACTAGAAAATTGATTGTTATCCTGATATTCAGTGTGGAAATCCGTCCTTTTCTGTACTCCTTTTAATTTATATTTTTGTATTGAAAATAGTCGTCTTGAAGCTGCGCGATCTTGTTAATTACATAGCGTTAAGATGTAAACGTAAATGTGTGCATCTAACAATATTCAAGTTTTATATAAATTATTTTAATGTTAGCTGCAGTACTAGAAATTTAGTTCTAAAATACTAATTATATTGTGTATATAATTGACGTAAGTTTAAACAATAATATTAATTATTTAGTAAGAGAAAATTTTTTAATTATATGCATATTGTACCTATATAATTATATGCACCTTGTATATAAAAAGGAATAATTTTTTATACGTAATAACCATCAGCTATTGTGAACAAACGTGTAGTTGGTATTTATTTCATATAACATCTTAGTATACATAAGAAAACTTTGGGAAATTACACAAAATTGCAGTTATTTAATTGAGATGTAAATATGATCTGCAAAGATGATATGTAAGATCACGATATATCGAAAATCCATTTCTAAAAAAAGGCATTAAAATTTGTTGCGTTGATTTATAAAACGAATTTACAAATTATAATTATGTAATGCTAAGTTTATTCTAGCTAAAATTTCTTTTTATTACTGTCATTACTAATATAATTAATTATTTTTTAGAAAAAAAAATACAAAATTATAAAATTGTTTCTGTCGCAACATTATGTTACATACCTACTTATACTCATCTATTATCTATGTTATTGATTAGAAAGTACTACTATTATTTCTGTATATGATGATGAATTATATCATTAGATGACGTAAACCGCAAACTATACTGTTAGCAATTTATAATCTTGTTAAAGTATAATTGACCATTCTCGAAACATTTCGCGAGTTCTACTAATTCTTTTAACGTGCACACCAAATTATTCTCGTTAATCATGATTAATAGATGATATACGAAATTATTTCGGTTAATAATTTTAAATACACAGATAAAGTAAAATTATTGGAGCAAGAAACACGAGTAATCTCTGTATATTTTTTCGAGGTGCGAGGACGATCGATATACCTTATTTTCTTGATCACCTTGATTCTTCGTTTTTATGGAAACGGCGTGTAATGTTTCCGGCGTGTAATGTTTCCGGCGTCAATGATATTGCCAGATATAACCATATTTAGAATAACTTTACTGAATAATATTGAAGGGAATGTAACGTAACCAGCCGATATAAAGATTAAATGGTGGAGATAAAATAATTAAGAAATATATTTATATTTTCTTTGGAACACTTTTTTCTTGTACTCTATTATAGATAGATGTCTAAAATTGTGTGTATCCAAGTCGAGTTTTATGTATCAAATCTTTTAAATTTAAAACGGATATTTGAGTCAAAGAATTTCTATCTGTATATGTGCGTACCAAAAGTTCCGGAACAAACAATTATCTCAGAAAATATAGTATTGGCTTATTGAAAAATGTTTTAGATAAAAGTTGGAGAGTTTAAAAAAGGCTAATAGACAATCTTATAAATATGTATGTTGTATGAACTCGCCATTAATATTGTAAATGCTACTTATGGTGCCCATGTGATCAAGAGAGTTTAGTGAGATTAAATGCCATATTGTGATTTTCATTAAGGCAAATGTGTTTTTGAAGGTCAAAAGTGAAATTTTTTGCGCGTCAAAAATTTTTAATATTTTAAATATTATTTTCTCTCCGAATTTCGAGATATGTGATTCTGAAGAGCAACTCGAGCATGCTGAACTCGAGTTTTTTTATTTTAGTTAATTTCTAAGATTTCATGAGCGATCAAACTTAAAATCTGTGTCCGGGGCGAAGCCGTCACCAACCCGCCGGGGCTCGTCACTGTGACGACTTTATCTCGGTAATTTCACTCTATTTATTTTCGTTGCAAATGCGTCATTGTATTTTTCAATTGCAAGAAAATGATACGCACGTACCATCGCAAAACGACTCCCGCCGACAAGAAGCAATTCAGGAAAGTAGTTCTTGCGGTAAAAAAAGATAAAATTAAGACAAATTAAGATAAAAGATAAAATTAAGACAAAAAGTAGTCGCAAAACAATTTGGAAGAACTACGTTGAACGACTAGCTGAAGAAGAATAATGATGAAATAGCACACTTGGATGACGTGCCCGTACGATATCATGAAGGCTTTGGACGAAAATCAAAGTCAAGGAAGCAGCAGTGGTCGGATTCTTGGACGGAGGACTTAAATAATATGTGCTGCATGTGCTAAGAGATACAGAGAACAGAGCTGACGAGCAACAGCTGCATTTAGTGCGAGCGTAGGGTACATAAGTGCGTGCGCTTTTCTTGTAATTATTTTCCGCCATCGTGTTTTTAATTAATGTTTCCATTTTTTATTAAAAAATAATTAATAAAATGTATCCTATTATTTTTCATGATCGGAATTATGAATTTTTATTTAAAATCCAGTTCAAGAATAGAGTGACGACTCCGCCCCGACAATTTTGACATTTCAATTTTTGTCGTTTTTACTCTATACCGGTTGAACAAAGCAACGTATACCAAAAATGCACTTATAAATTTTGTAGCCAAGGGTTCATTTTTTACAACGGTACACCACATTTTACTAAAATTATTTGTTTTGTTGTTAAAAATTGGCACCGAAAAAATAGTGACGACTTCGCCTCGGTCTCCCTTACCCTACATATTTTTTAACAACTTTTTTACTTATTTTTTTACCTATTTTTTTCCGATGTGGTTTTCCGGTTCTTCCGACGTTATAAATATATAATGACTCTTAAAAGGACTGATTTTGATCCTGAAAAGGACCGATAGTGATTCGTGAATCATGTCTATTTGCGTGTATATTGCGTCATTTCTGTGTCAAACAGTTTGTATCAATATTAAGGGAAGTAATTTACTAATATGTGTGTATAGACAGTACACATGTAAGCGGGGGAGGGACTGGGCAGCCCTTCCCTGCAAGCAGAGGTGAATGAAGGTGGACCTCGGTTCGCGTAGAAAGTTGAAAACCCAAACCGTACAATGCATAGACCTCATTTCGTCTTATAAGCAGGGGTGGGGTGGAGTGGATCTCGCTTTGTGGAATGTACAATGCTGTCCAGAGAAACATTCACGCAAACCGAGGTCCACGCCACCTCACCTTACCTCTGCTTATAAGACGAAATGAGGTCTAACATTGTACGGGTTTTCAATTTTCCACGTAAATCGAGGTCCATCCCCACCCACCTCTGCCTGCGGAGGAGAAACGGTAGACCCACCCCCGCTTACATGTGTACTTTCAAGTAAAAGAGAACGTAGAAGTTTGCGTGGAAAGTTGAACTATATTTAAAAAAAAAAAATAGATAAAAAATAGGTAGGTTACATATTTTTCGGGCTCCCCTGATTGATTACACAGGCACACGAAAAAAAAAGGTCTTGTCCACCAGACGAGACAAACATTTCTATACTTACGTTTTTGGGGTCGCTGAATCCGAATCCGGGGTCGGTTTGACTCGGTTAGATCGCATTTCGTTCCTAACCTCAAAAAAGTGATTGAAAAAACCGAAAACTGACCCCGATATGTCGGAGAAATGCGGAAATGCGATCTGACCGAGTCAAACCGACCCCGGATTCGGATTCAGCGACCCTAAAAACGTATAAAAATGTTTGTCTCGTCTGGTGGACAAGATCTTTTTTTTCGTGTACCTGTGTTATCACTGTCGGAGTCACAACAAAGATTTTTACCAAGAGAGCCGCAAAAAATATAAAAAAAAAAAAAATTAAAATTCGGAAAATGCCCTACTGTAAATAATTATAAAATGTACAATTCGTGAGATATTTCACATTTTTGGTAAGTCGTATACTTTATTAAAGATGTTCGAACGTTTTGCCTTCATATATTAGTGTTGTTCAACAACGAATGTTGTTGATCGCTGACATTTACTATTAATATCTTCAATAAAGCTTTTTCTTCTACAACTTTTTTGTATTACTAACCAAACTCGAGATACAATTGCGTGGCTCATCCTGTATATCGTACCACTTCATCGTACATCTTCATAATAGTGTTTTGATACTCTCTCATAAATAAAAAACTAAAAATGGATTGTGAAATTATTAAACAATCCATTGTCAAAATTAAACAAGCGTTTTATATAACATCTCCGCGAAATTTCATGTCTTTATGAGTTGTAGATTTCGCAATGCAGTTTTCCACACTCGGTGATTACTCACGTCATAGTCACACAATCCATTACACTTCGCGCCTGTAGCACAATGGTCATAAGCGAAGATATAATGCCGATAGAATAAATTAACTCGATCGATCTATACCGCAAAACCGGATTGGCACATGTCCAAATGTGAATAAGGTCACCGTTTGTAACCGAATGATATATATGTTATAAGAAGAACCTTTCTTACTAGAGCAGTGTAAATAATTGCATATATGTCTAACATGTAATTTTGCATAACCAAAATTGAATAAATGTCAAATTGCACGTTGTTTTACAATATATTTAATATTAATAATTATTGTATGCATAACAAAATTTTCCACCTTATCTCTTATAAATCAATATTTTTTTATTTAATAAATAATTTATATTATTATTTAGAATAATTGCATCGGTTTTATGTATTATTAGTATTAACACTTAAAAATTATGATCGGTATTTAAAAATAAAAGTTTTCGGAAGTAAACTATTCTCCATTCAATATAAAAAACATTTATATATTAATATAAAAGTTTATCTGAGTGCTTTCTTCTAATAGATATATTTTCCACTTTTTTCTATACTTACTCATATTACTTTTCGCTGGTTGGTATGCTGGTTTTGAAAAGTGTTTTGTCCTAAATTCTTCACAGCAGCGGATCGAAACTAATTTGCCGTCCGGAATTAATTAGCATAGATCTATGAGAATGATGCTCGTAACATAAAATGTGAAGACTAAGCAAGAAAAGTAGAACGTGTCTGTTTCGTGCTATTTCAGCGTTAAATCGCTATCTATGTAGTTGAAAAACAGCAATGCTTGCTCGAGACGTTATTATTTTTTCGCTATTTATTTTAAAAGGTATCGGCAACGATTATTCGATATCTATCAAATTATTTTTTTAATCAAAAATAAAATTCTCAATATCCACTAAATTTTTACTTTACTTTTTTGCAATCATGTTTAAGATGCCCTTAAAGATTAATTTCTGACCGTGTTGATTCGATTATATTTTTGCTTCCTCATAGAGGAAGCTTTGTTTTCGTGAATTTTGTATATGAACCTTCGATTACGTTCAAGTTGGGTTTAGTCAACCAAATTTAAAAAAAATTATATATGAAATAGGGGTAGAAGAAACCAACGAAGAGATTGGTTTTTGAGTTTTTTCTGCCAATATGTTCAGATTGTTGTAAAACGTCGAAATATCGCCTTAAAAAAATGTCCGTATGTGTGTATGTGTGTGTGTATGTGCAGATTTAATGTCTGTGGTTGCTCTAACTTCCGTAAATATTGAGATATCGGGCTGTTTTTTTTTAATCGATAGAGTATCATTCAAAGAAAGTTGGTATTGAATTTGGCGATGATCGGTAAAGGGGTTCTTTTTTAAAAAAATTTTGAATTTTTTTAGAAATGCCGTGGTTGCTTTAACTTTCGCAAATTTGGAGATATCGATCTATTTCTAATTTTATTATATTTTTTAGTCTTTTTTACCCCTATTTCATATATAATTTTTTAAGATTTGGTTGATTAGACCCAGCTTTATACGCGATCAAAGGTCCATAATTTTGATCGCATATAAAGCTAAGTCTAATCAACCAAATTTAAAAGAATTATATATGAAATAGGGGTAGAAAAGACCGAAGTAAAAATTGTTTTTTGAGTTTTTGATGCCAATATGTTGCTTATGTTCAAAAACGTCGAATTTAAATTTTTTGAGGATTGGTTTTGAGGATCGGCTATCCACACATCAAATAACTTAGGGTAGATTGAAGCGAATCGGATTAATATAAGTTTTAAGACAATTCTCGTTAGTGTTTTATTTTAAACAAGCTATTCTATCGTCCTAATTAGTAATCCGATTTGCCTCGGTCTACCCTATACATTTTTTAGGCAGAAATCGGTAACCCTTTCACTAATCTCCGCCAAATTCAAAACAACCTCCCTTTAAGGCTCCTGGATGGTCAGCCGAGTACTCTGCGTTGACGGTGGCGCCGCCACTCT
>NW_020213722.1:76308-108808 GCF_003070985.1 Temnothorax curvispinosus | reverse complement strand
TTATACATTGCATTACCACCGCTGCCGGAAAAGAAGGTTCTCTACGCTTGGCAGAAAGTGCCGCTAGGGAATTTTTAAGTCAATTCTTATGAATCAAGCTTGAATTCGATGTCTAGGTATCCCAGGTTGCCGATGACGAGGTCCAGATAGTGCGCTTCATAGTTTTCGGTGTCCTGCAGTTGTAATAATACGTTGAATTCGATGTCTACGTGTCCCAGGTTGCCGATGACGAGGTCCACATAGTGCGCTCCGTAGTTTTCGGTGTTTACGTGTATTAATACCTTGAATTCGATGTCCACGTGTCCCAGGTTGCCGATGACGAGATCCAGATAATGCGCTTCATAGTTTTCGGTGTCCAGGTGTAATCGTACGTTGAATTTGATGTCTAGGTGTCCCAGGTTATCGACGACGAAGTCCACATAGTGCGCTTCGTAATTTTCGGTGTCCAGGTGTAATATTACGTTGAATGCGTTGTCTAGGTGTCCCAGGTTGCCGATGACAATGTCTAGATAGTGAGCTCCGTAGTTTTCGGTGTCTACGTGCATTAATACCTTGAATTCGATGTTTAGGTGTTCCAGGTTGCCGATGACGAGGTCCACATAGTGCGCTCCGTAGTTTTCGGTGTCTACGTGTATTAATACCTCGAATTCGATGTCTACGTGTTCCAGGTTGCCGATGACGAGGTCCACATAGTGCGCTTCGTAGTTTTTGGTGTCTAGGTGTATTAATAACTTTAAATCTGAATGTAGGACACGTAGATATCGAATTCGAGGTATTAATACACGTGGACACCGAAAACTACGAAACGCACTATGTGGACCTCGTCATCGGCAACCTGGAACACGTGGACATCGAATTCAAGGTATTAATACACCTGGACACCGAAAACTATAGAGCGCACTATGTGGATCTCGTCATCGGCAACCTGGGACACCTAGACATTGAATTCAAGCTTGATTCATAAGAATCGACTTAAAAATTCCCTAGCGGCAGAATTAAAATTATGTCATGACATAATAAAAATCGCTGAATTAAAATTATGTCTAGACATAATAAAAGTTGGACGAAAATTATGTCTAGACATAATAAAAATTGGATGAATTAAAATTATGTCTGACATAAAAATAATTCCGCATTTTTATTATGTGTATACACATAATTTTAATTCATACAATTTTTATTATATGTACACATAATTTGTTTTCGAATGAACGTAAAACGTATTTGTTATAATATCCATTATTGAAAATCGATATGCGCAACAAAAGCTCTTGTATATCATCATTAATTATGTTATTATTTATTATATATATTTCTATCCATATATTTTCAGTATTATTGTTACATTAGAAAAATTATTGGCATTTAGGATACGAATCTTTTTCCGTTAGTTTGTAAGTTTCATGATTAAAAAGATCATGTCGTAATATTATTAACATATACCTAAGATTTATAGAATCGTTAATTTTATTATATATCTTAATTGCGCGAATCTCAAATATTTTTTGTAAAAATCATGCATAATATTTCTATGCAAGGATACTTGTTTAATTATTTTTTCCTATTGCATTTAAGTATAGAAAAATATACAATTTCTATGTTTGCACTTTATATTTAATGAGCAGGCAATTAAATATTTATGATTCAATTTGCGTCTATGTTTCTTTGTTGACTGACATAGTTATATACTTTTAAATTTTTTTCTTTTCTGAAATTTAATCAATTGAATAGCAAAAACTACGTTATCATATTATATATTTTTGGTACGTAGTGTGCAAATGTATTTTGAAATGAAGATTATATATTTTCTACTGAATTATTTACACACACGTGCGGTTTCAGAGAATCTTTTTTTGCCAACTCAAATATGTTCCTACTCAACTGTCAAAATATGAAAGATAATTTTATGTAGTTGTGACATTCGCTCGAATTCCCGAAATAATTTTCAAGGATGTGAGTACGAATATATATATATATATATATATTATATATATATTATATATATATATGTATATATATATATATATACAGGGTGTCCGAAAAATCGCCTACTCCACTTCAGGAGGTGATTCGGGACCCAAAAACAAGCAAAAAAATTCATACAAACATAGGTCCGGAAATGAGCCGTTTCCGAGTTATAGCCACTTTTATGTTCAAAAATCGTAAATTTTTATTTTTAATTTTTTTTAATTACAATTACCAAATTCTCTCAAGTTTCTGTCTACATTTCGAAAAGACGCTACTCCCGGTACATCTCGATTTGGAAAAGACTGGATGTATAATCTTCTTGCCTCGGCAGCATTACTTTGAGCAAGACCGTACATAAGATGCATATCAGCTAATTCATTAAAACTTAAACGATCCATTGATATGAATACGGAAAGATTAGATACAACCTAAAAGTAAGGTGTTGTTAAATAATAATTTGAAACTTATTGAAAAGCCGTGATTTACTTACTGATTTTGAATAGGCGTGAAAACAACTGATTTCAAGTAGCCGTGAAAACAACTGATTTTGAATAGCCGTGAAAACAACTGATTTCAAGTAGCCGTGAAAACAACTGATTTCTTTTAAAAATAATGTAATCGTATTTACAAATATTGAAAAATTGAAAAAAAAAATAAAAAAATTAAAATTAAAAAAATTAAAAATATTTAAAAATAAAAATTTTTAATTTAAGAAATAATTAAGAAAAAAGGATGCCAAGCGGATTCTAAATTACGATTTTTGAACATAAAAGTGGCTATAACTCGGAAACGGCTCATTTCCGGACCTATGTTTGTATGAACTTTTTTGCTTGTTTTTGGGTCCCGAATCACCTCCCAAAGTGGAGTAGACAATTTTTCGGACACCCTGTATATATATATATATATCGTACTATTTAATATTTATAATTAATAGAAAATTATAAACGATGCGTTATGTGTATGAGAAATTTAACAGAATTGCTTTTATCAAATAGAATTAATTTGTGATTAGTTGAAGGAAATAAAAGAATAAACAAATCAGGTAAATTTCAGACACGTGTTACAGGTGTTCATTTGTAATTATCAAAAATATCGATACCTGAAGATATCGGTACATATACAGTTGCGAACAACATTCAGTAAGACACGCGAATAAAAATAAATAAAGAATTTTACAGTTAACGACTTATTAACATTAATCATGCTATATTGCAATTATGTTTTATGTTAAAATTGAAAAATATATACAAGGTGTACAAATAAAAGGGTTACATATTATTATTTTTAAAAAACTAAGCAAAATATTAAATTGTTGTTTTCTTTAGAAATAATAGTCCGTAACACTTTTAGCTTTATACCTTGTATTATATACTGTTTATAAGATTATAAGATATATTGTGTTTATAAGATTAAGATGCGTAACACTACAAAAAAGCGTGATATCCGTACAAAATTACCTTTTTAAAAAAAAGGTAAAAAAAGGCGCCAAGTACACGCATAGTAGTGTATATGTATTATGTTGTTACCTCGAAAAAAACAAAGTGGTAGTATTATACCTCCAAATAGCTTTACCCTGTACATACTGTTTATAAAATGCGTAATACTACAAAAAGGCGTGATATCCGTACAAAATTACCTTTTTAAAAAAAGGTAAAAAAAAGCGCCAAGTACACGTATAGTAGTGTATATGTTGTTACCTCGAAAAAAAAGAAAGTGGTAGTATTATACCTCGAAAAAACCTAAGTAACAAGTGGTAGACGTAATCTTTATATCTCGAAAAATCTCGAAAAAATCTAAGCAGTAGTATTTTTATTTCCGAAAAATTATAACCCATGTGATACACATCACAAAATTATGTTACCTTATCAAAAAGAAGAGTCGCGCTTCAAGTGATCTATTACAATTACAAAAAAGAAATGATATCTCTTTAAATTACAGCGCCAATTACAGAGAGAACATATATATATTGCCTCAAAAAATAATTGTTGCACTACTTTGAAAAATCTTTACATTGTGTCAATTAAAAAAGTATGTTCGATAACAATTTTATAAGATTAAAAAATTTTATTTTTTAACAAGGGAATACAAGATATTTAAATACAAAGTTTACATGTGTATTTTTTAGTGGTCACAAAGAATTACAGAGGTAACAGTACAAAATACAAATATTTTATTAAAATATTTAATCCAACGAGGGAATACAATTTGTATTTAAATATAAAGTTTATATATGTATTTTTCAATAGAATAAAAGATTTAATCACAAAGAATTACAGAGGTAACAGTACAAAATAAAAATATTTTATTAAAATACGTAAATTTTTCTTGTAAAAAAACTCTTATTTAAAATTTCAAGATCTAGCAGCGCCAAGTTTTTTTACAAGAAAAATTTATGTATTTTAATAAAATATTTTTATTTTGTACTGTTACCTCTGTAATTCTTTGTGATTAAATCTTTTATTCTTTTGAAAAATACATATATAAACTTTATATTTAAATACAAATTGTATTCCCTCGTTGAATTAAATATTTTAATAAAATATTTGTATTTTGTACTGTTACCTCTGTAATTCTTTGTGACCACTAAAAAATACACATGTAAATTTTGTATTTAAATATCTTGTATTCCTTTGTTAAATTTAAATAAAATTTTTTAATTTTATAAAATTGTTATCATACATTCTTTTCTAATTGACACAATGTAAAGATTTTTCAAAGTAGTGCAACAATTATTTTTTGAGGCAATATATATGTTCTCTCTGTAATTGGCGCTGTAATTTAAAGAGATATCATTTCTATTTTGTAATTGTAATAGATCACTTGAAGCGCGACTTTTCTTTTTGATAAGGTAACATAATTTTGTGATGTGTATGGGTCACTTGGGTTATAATTTTTCGGAAATAAAGATACTACTGCTTAAATTTTTTCGAGATTTTTCGAGATATAAAGATTACGTCTACCACTTGTTACTTAGGTTTTTTCGAGGTATAATACCACTTTCTTTTTTTTTCGAGGTAATTATGAATTCTTTAAGTAATTTCTGTACTTCATTTTTACCTAAATATTTTTAATTTTTATGCAATTAGTAATTTTTTGATTTGCTAATTTAATAAAAATTTAATTTATTATTATTGCTAATTTTGTGAAAAATTTTTTGCCGATCCCTGCTTAACGCCACAAAACGATATCACACGTACAAAATTACCTTTTTCATAAAAAGTAAAAAAAAGGCGCCAAGTACACGCAATGTACTTTGTAAATTCAAAAATCTAACAGTTTAATTTCTCCTTAACAAAATTATTATATCACAAAATTACGTTACCTAACTTAACCCAAGTAACATGTATTTCAAAAAAAGATATGACATCTTTAAATTGTGCCAATTGCAAAGAAAATATATATATTGCTTTGAAAAATAATTGTTGTGCAATTACTTTTAAAAAATAAAATCCAACTGGTACATATCTTTGTGTTCCTATTAAATGATCTTTCTATTCCAACCCAAGTGGTAATAGCTTCTTAATTCTCCTTAATAAAATTATAATATTACAAAGAATCGTTTTAATCACAAAGAATTTAAGAGATAACAGTACAAAATAAAAGGTGTAACAGGTGGCCCAAAGACAAATGATCCGCGACGTTTGATCCGCGACATTTGATCCGGAAACGAAAAAACCAAAAGACAAATGATCCGCACGACAAATCGTCTAAACCAATTAAATCCGCGACAAAACGCCCGTAAAAAAATTCAGAATTATGAAAAACATTCTCCAATGTAATATAAAAGTGTATGCGTGAAGGCAGTAAAAATGCCTGTTTTTACAAAAAAATTCATTATTTTTTTATTTTTTCATAAAAATGGCTAAAAATTTAGGTGAGTCTTCTACTGATGTAGTACTACAAGAAAAAAAAAGTAGTTTAGTGGCCCTTTAAAAAAAGGTATTTATTTTGAGAAATGAAGGAAGGAATTTCGTGAAAAAATAAACTTTGTGTTATAATCAAAATATGCTATAATATTTATTGTTTAAATTATACTTTCATGTTATAAACAATAAAAAAGAAGCATTACAATCAATTTTAGTTTTTTTTTTAATTCCTTTTTGCTTTCTCATAGAGGAAGTTGTCCAAAGTGTAGTGGGATCACCTGCACCCCAGTGTGGCAAGTAAGGCTGAATTCGTGAAATTTTAGTGAATTTTTTGGCACTGTATTTTGACATCAGAGTAAAGAATAAGGTTGGTCCGTCATACATGATGTACCAACCTTATTCTTCACTCTGATGTCGAAATACAGTGCAAAAAAAATTCACTGAAATTTCAAGAATTTAGCCTTACTTGTCACACTGGGGTGCAGGTGATCCCACTGCGCTTTAGACCGACTGCCACAGACAGACTAACGGTCCCGGCGTAATGCCACTAGCTTGAGGGAATAGTGGCATGCTCGAACTATTGACAGATGTCGCTATAGACCCGCTCCCCATAGGTTTCGGTACTTATAATTAAGGGAATATGGTCGTGGGGTTGATTTGATCCCAGTGTGGCAAACAAGGGTTAAACTAGACACATAGTGTGCCTTCAAAGTACATGCGTCGGTTTTCCACGCGTGGAAAGTTGTAAACCCATGTGCTACCTTGTTTCGCGTAGAAAGTATATGCGTGGAGGCAGTAGGTTCCGCCCCCCTGCGGGGGGCTCCACTATTATTAAACTAGACACATAGTGTGCCTTCAAAGTACATGCGTGGGGAGAAGAAAAAACTCTAGCAGGATCACTTGTCACTTGAATCAATTGTCCTACGGATAATTTATCATCGGATATTTCGTCGTTAGACCGAATGTCGTATGGATCAATTGTCGCGGATCAAATGTCGCGGATCATTTGTCGTCGGGCCACCGGTCGTGGCACCAAATAAAAATATTTAATTAAAATAAAATAAATGTTTCTTGTAAAAAAACTTGGTGCTGCTAGACTTCGAAATTTAAACATTAAAATTTAAACATTAGTACTAAAATTTTTGATTAAATAAAAAAACATAATTTAGGGAAGAATGTGACGGGAGTAAAAAAGCAGCGCCAAATTTTTTTTACAAGAAAAATTTATTTTATTTTAATTAAATATTTTTATTTTGTTCTGTAATATTATAATTTTGTTAAGGAGATTTAAGAAGCTATTACCACTTGGGTTGGAATAGGAAGATCCTTTAATGGGAACACAAAGATATGTACCAGTTAAATTTTATTTTTTTAAAGTAGTTGCACAACAATTATATTTCAAAGCAATATATATATATATTTTCTTTGCAATTGAAGCAATTTAAAGATTTCACATTGTGCGCGCATGGTCGAAGGAGTCGCGAGTAAGAAGGAACTTTGAATTTAATGTCAAAGTCTTACTCAGTATGTAAAAGTCTATAATGAAAATTATTATATACAGTATTTACAAAGTATTTACAGTATCTTTATGCTGCGAGCCACAGACAGATAGTTTCGCGAACGACGGATATTCCCGCGCGTGAAGCAAGCACACGATAACCGCAAGCAACGGATATACGAGAGACTTTATTAGATACCTATACGTTCGCCAGAATTCTTTGGTCGAATGCGGGTTCGCGCGCGAAGGTCCGGGGTTTTATTCTCACAACTTCAGAATTTTCTCGAATCCTCCGGACCCCCGGTAACGAGCCGAAAAATCAGCTGAGCCAATCAGCTGTCGACCTCCGGAGAAATTCGTATTTGACAAATGTCAAACTGATCTTGAGGCCGGCAACTGATTAGCTGTTTTGAAATATCGCTCGCTCGCTTTGCCCCGGGTGTATGCCTCGCGCACCGAGTCCCCGAGACAAAGGAGCGAGTCGGTATAGGCAAAAATTGAGCTCTGTTTTTCTGCCCTTCCAGTGTACCAGGAAATATGATGTTATTTCTGCGAACGGATCTATTCTTACTTTAAATTTAGACAACTTTAAACTGAAAGGCAGAATTTGACAGAAATTATTTGGAAGAATGATTATTTTAATTCGCGGTATTAATTAACCGCCGCGACGCCGGTTTTTGGTTCGATCGCGAACACACATCTTTTGACGTAGAACTACGTCTTTCTCGGGGGGTATGGGGGTATGACTGCAACGTTTTTTTGCAACGTTTTCATGCAACGTTTTCTTGCAACGTTTTCTTTTTCTCGAAAAGTATTAAAGAAAAATATACTTTATTATATAGTTTTTGAAAGCTCTCGATGTAAGCTAAATGTTTTCGTGGTTAATTTTTCGATATGGGTTTGTTCTCGAAAAGTATTAAAGGAAAATATGCTTTATTATATAGTTTTTGAAAGATTTCGATGTAAGCTAAATGTTTAGCTCATTGTTGGTTATGTTCTCTTGATACTTCATCGATTTTTCGAAAATTTTTTAATATTGGGAATTTTGGATAGTGCGACCTCTTCGTTGGTTGCTAAATGTTTTTGCTCTTCGTTGGTTATGTTCTATTCTAATAGACGTAGTTCTACGTGTTAATTGCGGCACAGTTGTTACTGTGCTTGTTAATTTTTTTGAAATACATGTTACTTGGGTTAAGTTAGGTAACATAATTTTGTGATATAATAATTTTGTTAAGGAGAAATTAAACTTGGGTTAGATTTTTGAATTTACAAAAGACATTGCGTGTACTTGGCGCCTTTTTTTACTTTTTTTGAAAAAGGTAATTTTGTTTTTATCAATTTCGTAGCATTTTGAACCACCCACAACACCCTTAATTTTTTATTTCTCAAAAATAAAAGTTTTTCGAATGTTTTGTCTAAGATAAGAAGACGTTTTGACGGGACACTTATATTATTTGTTGTGCTAAACTAAAAAGGCGCTCTATTGGCACCGCTTTAAAAAAAAATCCGTTTGATTTTATTTGCAGTACCTAGGTCAAGTCAAATCTGCATTTACTTTATTAAATAAATCTCGAGACTATAATTTCTAATGGAATTAGAGTACGCTATTTCCAGATTTACAATATGGGAAAACTTGCAAAAAATCCATTTCGCATGCATGATAACACAGAAACATTGAAAGAGATGCAAATGTGCTCTCTACAATAAGTCAATATCTACCCCTTAATCGGGGGATCCTTCATGTAATCTCGAGTTCTTAGAACCCTTAAAATTATTTTGTTTTTCCCTTAAAAGGAATACCTTCTTTTAAAGAGGAATATGTAGGGTGATCGGGATCGAACTCATGATCCCTTATAGCATATGAGTCTATCACGTGAGCTACGAGACATCCCACCTATTAGCATCGATGGCCGGGATGTATTATATTTAAGAAAAATATTGTTAACATTTGGAAAATTTATAAGAGATTGGAATTGCTACGATTTAAATTCCAAATACAAAATTGCTTCGATGTTACCATTAATAATTGTTTGCTTATTAATTTTTTTTTTTCAATATTGCAGAAGAAATCTTCCTCACCGCTACAACTAGAAGTTGATCTGTTTTCGAGTGTAATGACACATTCTTGCAGTATAAATAATCTAAATATATTCTTCCAAAAATATGTCTTTACACAATTGGGTTTTTGAACGTAATTTTTTTTTATATATTTAAAAAGTTTATATGCATATGTTTTATAGAAAAAAAAGTTTTTCTTTTTTTTCGTAATATTAACGGAGATATAGGTTTTATAAAATATTACTTCAAACTCATAGCCGATGACGCGCCGATCACGCCCGAAGTTACCCGAGCGGTTTGTGACGTCACAATGTTATATGCCGTATACGATATCTATTGAGATTTCGATCTTTTAATAGAAATGACAATAATTAAAACGTATAGGACGTGTTCCGTCCCTCTCTCTGGTAGTACAATCAAAAGTACACCAAATAAAGTGTTCGCGACAGTGCCACAAGACGTGAAACTTCGTCAAAAGTGGTTTAATGCCGTTCGGAGAGACAACCTCAAAAACAGCAAATCGAACTTCTTTGCTGTGAAGACCATGCTCCGAACCTTATGTTCAGGACATAAGGCCCTTGCACAATGCCAGGCAACAGGCAATAGGAATGAATAGGAACAAGGAATAGAAATCAGAAATCATGTATAAGTGCAGAATAAACAGTTACACAGGCAAAATAGACATAGAATTTCCGTCATGTTGAAAATTCTGTGCTTGCCTGTTGGCAATCAATCATAGCATTCGAGTTTTTTAGGTTGTAATTAACGTATTTTTGGTTATTTCCTGTTCCTATTGCCTGTTGCCTGACATTGTGCAAAGGTCTATACTCGACATTTCACAATGCAGAGATCTCCTTCACGTCTTAGTTGGACATAACCTACAGCTGCATCTCCGTAGCTCATACGACAGTTCCTTTAAATAATTTATTGTTATAAAAATCTCGTAGTAATGTTATTTGTTAATGATCAGTTACACATTAAAATGTAATTATTTTAACCGAATAAGTAACATTAACTTTGCCAGTCAATAATTCACAATTGAGAATTTAATTGACTATACTGGCAATGATTATAATCGTGGTAACAATTATAATCATCATGACAAATCATCACAGAGTTTCGACCAAAAATTCTGGTCATTCTAAAGTTGATCTAATTTTAGATGCTTGTAACATCTAAAATTACATCAACTTTAGAATGACCGGAATCCTTGGTCGATACTCGGTGACGATTTGTCACGACGATTATAATGGTTACCACGATAATTATTGCCAGTATAGTCAATTAAATTCTCCATTGTGGTAATTATTTTACTTATAATGAAGCTTTATTGGCACAACGTATTTCTGGAGCATTGAAACCATTGTCATCTCTGAGAAACTCTAGCATCGTAAATATGTCAATTTGCGGCAAATTATTACTATTTGGTTTTACAAAGCCTTTTTCACACATTACTCCGTCGAAATTCGGCTAAATGATCAAATTTATTAATAATTTTAAGTCGTTTCGGAGAGCTGTAATTCTATAAACACATCGTATCCAATTTTTGTGGCGTGACCATATAACATCGTGACGTCACGAGCCCGTACGCCAATCGCGTGGCGTTTTATGATCACGTGACAAAACTTGAATTTTTACGTCGATAAAATTATTAATAATAATTCACAGGTTTACACAAAAAAATTTTTTTTTCATTTTTGTGTTTTGGTGTTATTATAATACACGTTTACATAAAAAAATTTAAATGTATAATTTTTTTTTCTATAACCCAATTTTATACCTACATATAACGTTCTGGAATCTAGTTTAATTTAAATAGCGGTAAAGAAATAGCAGAAAAACTGAAAATCTTACTATCTTAAGTAATTTTTAGATAAGATGACATGATTTTTCACCTAAGATGAAGATGAATATACTTTGTATTTTTTCATCCAGATAAGATAAAGATGATTCCATTTCTTTATTTGCAAATAAAGAAATGGATGATTATCTAGATAATTTTATCTAGATACCAGCAAACACTGTAAGAACTTTGAATAAATATGAGAAAATCCGCGCATATATTTATTAGAAATTTTCATATATACGCAGATACTGAAATATTCTGAAAATCCTCATCCAATTATCTCTGAGGGTATCTGAGAAATTTTTACATATTTTTTAAGAATTTTTTATAAATCTAAAATATGACAAATTTTTTTATGCAGGATGTACTTTTCTATCACATAAAAACCATCCTTACATAAAAATCATAAACAACTAAACCATTTAACGAGAAAATCTTTATTTTTATAATCGACGTTTGGCTAGTGTCGTGTTCTAAATTGATATAATCTTAGATATTTACATATATAAGCATCTCATTTTTATTAAATTAAATTATTAATTTATTGCGAAAAATATTACCTCAGCCAGGATCCGAACCTGGAACTTCCCTCATTCCGTGTTGGGCGTCGTACATTTAGAAACGACCAAAACCCATGGTCGAAAAAGGCGTGACAATTAATCCGACCAAAACCAATGGTTGAACTGTCACGACACTAGCCAAACATTGTCGATTATAAAAATAGAGATTTTTCTCGTTAATCAATTATTGGCGAAATAAAAACATATACTAAACCATTTAAATTGAAAGATTTTTAATAATTTTTTTAGAAAAAATGGATGCGATTTAGTAAAAAGTTTGCTTAATTTTAAACAAATTTCGGGTGTTTATGCAAGTAAAATATACTATAAAATATAAAAAAATATAAAGTTGATATTAATGACGTATCATCGATATTTTAGCGTTATTAATATTATTGTATAAAAATTTAAAACAATCGATTTTACCACGTATTTAAAATATGCAATTATTTAAACAATAATTAATTAAAATGAAATAAAACATTTGTATTGGCAAATACAAAATATTCTCTATTAATTATAGCACTTCAAACATAGATTGTATAACTTGGCGATTTATATTTTTTAACAAAAATACATAATATACATAAATTAATAATAATTTACAATTGGAATAATTGACAAGCAGCAGAGTACGCAGAAATTAAAATTAATAATTACATTTAAAAGAAAATTTCAGCGAGAAATAATTTTTCTCGAAGTACTTAAAGTATAGCATATATACGCGCGTAACAAAGAGAAAAACTTAGAATTCTGTAAATTGTTTTTTGTTCCGCTCAAGGACTCGAAACCCTGAAATCGGTGTCACATAAGGACAAGTGCAGAGAACTGTAACGAAAGAAGGCAGCCTTTCTTTATTTTTTTCCTCGACGGAATTCTGTCTCTTGATCAGATTTCTTGGGATATAATACAATATAATTCGTAATAAATATGAAATTTAATTTTTTACAAATAATATGTTTCTTTAATATTGAGTCGTTTTCTCGTCTTTATCGTCAAGAATTTATTTCTTCATTCAAGAATTCAAGAAATAGTCATCCAAATTAAATATTTAAGTAAAAAAATTTTGTGCTGTTCGCACGAAAAACTTTGAAAAAATTACAGATGTTTTACAAGTGTTTATTAAAAAATTAATTCGGTTTTAACATTTTTTTTTTATTAAACGCTATCCATAATTAATGTAGAGAATCTAAGCCGATTTTTAGTACTTTTTGAATTTTTTTTTAAAAAACCTAAATTTGAGAAAGTTATAGCTTGCTAAAGTTTCTTTGATGACGACAACTTCAAAAGGTATGACGTCATTTCTTATATAAAGTATGACGTCACAGCACACTTTTGTGTACTATATTTTCTTCAATTTTGAAGATAGGTATTGCAAAAATTCAAAAAGTTTACAAAGAAAGTATGCCATAATCTATCAGACCGCTTAATAAAAAAAATTCATGTTAAAACCGAATTATGTATGTGATGTATGTATTAATATATTTTATGATCTCTAAACAAGATTTCAGTTGGTTGATAATTATTACTTTTACGGTTTTTGCCTTTTGATTTTTAAGCCAAAAATTAGTTACTATATGATGAAATCAATAAGATGAAATGCGCACAGTCAAAAAGCGAGCTCGTATCGTCATACTTGGCTGTGTTCAAAAAGCACTCATTAGGATTTCACTAAATAACATGCATCGATTACAGAATAAAACCTGAAACTTGATTATAAACTCGCGTTTCATTATACATGCTTATGCTTATACCTTTTCACTTACACCTCATATTATGAGTCATTCGAAAGTATGTCATTGTTTGCGTATCCGACGTTGTATGTCATCAACATGTGAGATACGTGCGACAGATAACGATTTCTGAAGGTAGAAAGAAAGAAAGAAATCGATTCTAATTTCTCCGCCAAAGTATATGTTGACGAGACTTCTTGCGATTATACAGCACAGCGTCTTATACGTACTAAAGACGATGGTACAATTTTATTGCCCAAGTAGAAAAGCTTGCCTAATAAAAAACGCAGTATTATTCTAGCATCAATGCCGATACCATCTGAAACACTCGTTTTAAATCGCTGGAACTTTCTTATCTCTCACGCGGTTGTGATTTTATAGTGCACAGGCTATCTATTTTGTGGTCGCCGCGACTTTCTCGCGAGTTGTAGTCAGAATCCGAGATATCGCGCATAAAACGTGACCTTAAATAGGCTCGTGACAAAAAGTCATTATATCGTGCACAATACGCGGAGGGCGACCGGGTGTTACGCTCGAAGGTAACTTGCAAGGTGACTGAACTCGTCCTGCCCGTTTTGTTTCGACACGGTTCGCCGCTTTGTGTTTAGTAATACACCGACGAGCGTTTTTTCCTAATCATGCTCTTTTTACATAAAATGACTAATATTGGAAACTCGCGGGTTTCGCATTAAACGCGATTAATCGCGTCCAGCGGCGTGGCAGCCTGACCTATGAAAGTTAATCATATTTACATTGCTGCATTCTTCCACGGTCGCATGTATATGTAGCATATATCCTATCAATCAATCAAAAAGTTCAACATTTAAAAGTCTGACAAAATAATATCGTGTGTTATGCGCGAGGTTATGCGAATGATATTAAAAGAAGTACGCACGTATAAATATATAATTAACCTTTAAGTTGTCTTTCTTTTGCTTAGAAGCAGATAATTAATATCTTGCTCTTTCATGATATTCAATTTATTTAATTTGAGACTAATTTACCTGATTTTTACATTTTAACAGCGAGAAAATAAAGCTCAGTTATAGTAGTTTTCGTTACTTATCGAGAATCTATAACCATTTCTTTTATTTCCCTTACTTTTTAGAAAATATTGACTAAATGCATACAGAATATGTCATTTTATCTTTCCCTGGCGAATTACTTGAAAAGTCCGAACTCGACAGGTAAAAATGTTTCATTCAAAAGTTGTATGATCTGGAGAAGAACAAATACTAAAATCAATTTTTTATAAAATCGATTTTTAAGGTCATATGAAGGTCATCGTCATTTTTTAATGGAATTATATGATTTTTTTTACATAATATAAATTTTTTAGTTATTCAATATATGTATAAAAATATTAAAGTAGTGTTGTCAAAGAATCAATAGTTCACAAGATATTTTATAATTTAAATCAAAATATGCCAGAATAAAATGTCTTATATTTGACCTTTAAAAATAATTTTTTCGAAAATTGATTTTACCATATTTGCTCTTTTCCAGATCATACAACTTTTTTGAAATACTGTTATAGATATAAGACATTTGTCTGCCAAGCTCAGTTTTTGAGTAATTCGCCTTCGGAGAAGATAAAAATGAGACACCCTGTACACATAGTAATCTCAAATACTAATAAACTGCAGGACAATCATTAATATATACTATTATAATTAATAATAGCGACTTTTAATTGGGGTATAACAATTAACACCTAGATGATCGTTTCCGCAAAAACGACTAACCATAAGTAGCTATTCCCGGATTAAGATTGGAATAACGCAAATATTTATTTTGAAGCTATAATATTTATAAATTATAAATTTTATGTTTTTTTGCTTATTTATATTTTGATCTTGATGTATTCTTATCTTTATTTTACTTCTGATAAAAAATGTTTTGATTCATAGGAGGAGAACATTAGACCAATAAAATTAGCGATCGATCGACCGTCGGAGAAGTTCTTGGGTTTTCTACACAAATACTATGGACTCTCGAAGATTATTCCGCAGAACAATAAATTCGTCGTTTTTGAAGGATTCTTCGATGACGGTACGTAATTACTATTTTTGCATACATTTTTATTGAATTACGTGTGACAAATGGAAAAATTTAATAACTTATTAATATAATAATCCATATTAATTCTATTATATTCCTGATATATCTATAATCTTTTTTTATCATTACAAATACATGTGACAAAGAACTTAGCAAACAAATGATAAGCCAAACGATTGCAATAATTTCTGTGATTGTAATAGTTTTCTATGCTTACATTGACTTATAAGTACAGTGATTATTCCGCCTTCATGGTTGTGAATAATCAAGGACATGGAGCGTGTGAGCAAAGGAAGGAAGGGGTAGTGCGAAAACTAGGAGAATCCCTCGTTAATCCTTCGTTAATATTATTAATGTAATAATAGAATAAGGCTGAAATAGGCCGCACCATTTCTCTTTCGCCTGAGAATTATTATAAGAAACAGTAAAATGTATTATGCCAAAGTGAAATCGATATTAAAGTGAAGATAACACTCCGATATGAAAAAAGGTACCGTGTAAAACGCTTCTCTTATGTCTTATAACAATGCAGTGCCGAGGCAGTGATTTTCGGCGAAAGATAATACCTATACATTACAGTAATATACGCCTCACGTCAAGATTCGATCTTTGCTATTTCTGCAAAATCTGTGTATCGATCGTCCTTTTCGCGCGGTTTCGTTATCAATGACACGATAAGCGCCATATGCCATTAATTCCGTAAATTCAACACGGAAACGAGATTATTTTGGAATGCCGATTACGATAACAATGATTGAAAGACAAATATAAAAAAGGTGATCGATATTCTTCTCTCCTCTGAAAATTTTTTGCTTTGTGTAACTCGTGCTCTCTCCGAAATGACCAACTTCAATTTTTCTCCCCACGATACAATCCGAGCTCCCATGACATCTTTCTCGCTGAATTTCAAGGTGTCTATCTATACGGATGGCAAGGTCAGACATTGTCGATCTGGTTCTGAAGGTCACATCGCCCTACGAGGCGAGTCACTCGCATCGAGTCTCTCGCGTCCTAAATCGGCAATGTACGCTCTGGGAGGGTCAAAATTGCGGTCAATGCCGTGCTAAGGACGGTACGATCGATCAAGCTCCGTCCTTAGACGGCCGAGCCACTGCTTGAGTCATATTTATGCTAATTATGTACAATCCACTCTAATTTTATTGATAATGCGTTGACAAGAAATCGATGGAGCGTTTTTTATACGTTAGAAAATGGAGCATTAAACATGGAAAAAAATGCGATCGCAAAACAATGAGTGGCACCAATACGACGAAACGGTAACTGGTATATTTAACGGATATCGTCAAGTGTAGAGCTACTTAAAGATTGATTGAAGAGAACCCCGGTGTTTGTGTCTGTAGTCTAGTACGATATAAAGAGGATATGGAAAACTAAGCGAGCGTACAAAAACAAATTTTTATAATTTGCATACATTAGAAAGATGATAAAAACATGTTTCTTTAAAATACTTTCTAAACAATTTTTCGAAATTTTCGAAATACTTGATTATATCAACTTGGCAAGTAGTCGCTAAATTATAGATGCTATATCATAGTAAAAAATGGGTTTAATTATTATTTATTACTTCTCGACTTTAGTCTTCATTTTATATCATGACTGTATTATTAACTCAATTTTATCGTTTACCTCCTCTTGAGATATGACTTGTCATTCAATGTTTTACTACGGCTTTATTTTTTATTCTCATATTCTCTGGATTATTTGGACTATGATCATTAGCCAAAGTTTCACTCGGATCTCCTCGCATGAAATGCACCGCTTTTAGATTAATCAATCTGGAAGTACTCATCTGGCTCATCAGAGAACATGAGATTATTTTATTTTATTTGTTACTGCATCGCTGAAGATGACTCGAATCAAAGTAGAGCGGGAACGTTCGATGTATTATATATGTATAATTATGTACTATCTTATTAAAATTAAAACAATAAAGATTAAATCTGGCCATGAGAGACAACGCAGTTATTTGTAATAAATCAAATTGCTGAACAACGGATTTAAAAATGATCACGATATCAATTCTCATACTTGCGTTCTCCTGATCACTTAGGGAGTTGTCTCGGAACTTTAATAATTAGACTCCTAACTAATATACATTAGACATTACACAAACAATGACATCACATTCCAACTATATGTCAACACGTTACAAGCAGATTGGCTTTCCGACTTTCCAGTCCCGAAGTATTCATTCATAGCGTAACGGAGATCGTGAGAATATTAAATTGTATTTGTTATACCGCTGATTATGTTAATAAATAAATTCGATTTATCATGCACAAATAATCGCGTTGACTCTCATGGCCAAATTTAATCTTTATTGTTCAGTATCGAGAGTCCTAATTATTTGATTTTTATTAACAATTAAAAATTTGTATACGAATAACTTACACACTAACAATAACCGCGTTGCACTCTCAACCCTCTTTTTCATTTGTTTCTTAATTGTTTGTTTATAAAGTTAATGAAATAAGGATCTCTAACGAGGAACGTTGGATGTTCACATATTAGCGTCTTCCACATACATTGGGAGATATTATACAAACAGATTTGTTTGTGAAAGCTTTTGTCTTTACATTTTCATACATTTTGTGCGTGTGATTCTCATCTGTCATCGTTTTCGTGTTCGCAGAGAGTCGAGACGTGAGGAGCAACAGATACAGCTTACTTCCTAGAGCGAGCTTGGACGACAATACGTCAGGCAACAACGAAAACAACGGAAGGAACGGTGCTAGGTAGGTGCGTCAAGTCGAACATCGTGCGATTACGAGGCGACAGATGCAAGGCGTAAAACCGTTTGCTGTTGTACGTTCTATCGGCAGGAATGCCTGGGCATACCTAATACATATACATAGATATACATATATGTCATATACATATCAAAATGTCCAGGCATTCCTGCCGGTGAGTGTACAGAAGAAAATGATATATCGCTTTTCAGTTTCAACGGGATACCGTATGTGGCATCCGTTTCGCGTAGCGCATTCGGTAGATACGCCGCAGCGCGACCGCCCTGCTCCATGGCAAATGTGAGTACAACAACGTAGAGAAGTAATTCAAATAGCTGAAAAAACCTTTTTTAAGGGGATCCTGGAGTGACGGCAATTACCGATATTTACAGTTCGCCCGATTTTCTTCAAATTAGCTTTACAGAATGGAAAACTCATTTATAGTTACGTTTAAAGTTACGTACAGAAATCATGTGCGAGATAAATTTAAGACTAAAAACTTAAGAAAATTGTATTTAATACTATTGGGCGGCGGTGTGGTCTAGTGGTAGAGCGCCAGACTCGTAATCTGAAGAACCAGGTTCGAGTCCACTAGAGCCATGTATCATGGAAAAAGTTTTTTCCAAAAAACCGCGCCCCTCCGTGCAAGATGCGGAAAAAACTGGGTTTCATCTGTCGGAAGAGACGTTAAACCGTTGGTCTAAAGAGTTAAAATACCTCAGGAAAAAGTCATTAACCCGCTCGATAAGCACATGGTGACTTCTAGTTAGCGTAGGGCTGACAACCCACCTAATAAAACAAACCTGTCATGAACACATTACTATAGTAATGCAGGCCAAGGCTCTCCTGAGCTGTAGTGCCATGGATTTATTTATTTATTTATTTTTTTTTAATACTATTACTTGGTGTTGCACCTTTTGTACTTATAATACAACTGTCACTTCAAGAAAATGTTAGCTTAATATACAAATTATATAGCTTACAACTAGATCAAAGAATAGCGTTGGAAACGGGATTATTAGAAATGTCAAAATTATCGACACTTTTAATTCCGCTTAAATGGAGGCGCTTTCGGCCGTCACTTCAGAATCCTTTTTTTAAATTGCTATCGTATCTTCTTTATCAGTTCCAACGCATGTTTATAATAATTATCGCATTGCAAATGTATTTATTTACATTAAATTGTAATGTGTATGGGGAATGAGAGGAGAGAAGAGAGAAAGAGAGAGAGTTCCAAATGTATACGTGTACATATATGTAATGTATATGACATCGCTGAAATCACCGAATTTTAATATTTGCAAAGTTTGAATGTTTATTTCTAATGTAGAATATAATAAAATATAGCATTATTTTTTAATTTTATATATATAGAATTTAATTATATAAAAACAATTGAAATTTTTTCATTGTTACTAAAAATATACGTGGTACGGTCCTACAATTCTATCTATCATTTCTCATTGCTATCAAATGCAATCAAACGTAAGAAATTTTGTATTGGCAAAATATGGATATGATGGATATCTGAACAGAAATTTTCTTCGTTTGAATCTAATGTTGGTGCGTATTTGGAAACTAATCGTACAATCTCGAGATTATTTCTTTTAGGCTTTGAATACTTTTCTTACCTGTATAATACGCTGCATAGCATGACTAATAATACAAATTGACGCTTTCTTTTAGATAATCCATAACACAGCGATGCTTGGTCAATCAGCTGAGCATACCGGGTGAGTATAATTCACGCAATGATCGTTGAGGTGATTGCGAGTCTGAGCCTACGAACTGTGCTTGCCTTATAATTTTCCTTTAATTATTATGCGTATAATAACAGTATTGCACAGGAAAGATATTGTTGTGTGCAATAATATTCTTTTGGTTGTGATATCTTGGAAGGCTATTCTCTCATTGTATGCAATAAAAATTTAATTTTTAAGAAACTTCGAGAAAAGTTTTTAGCCGTAAAGAGCAAAATGATACTCGGCGGACGTAACGCATTTTAAACAACGGAACTGTGAGAGAAAATTTATGAAAGTACGTGTTGCCTGCATTTATATTTATTTTCGCATTGTTGCACTGTAAACAAACGTTTTTCCTTGTAACAAGTACCACCAAAGCTTTAATTAATCGTACTAATTGTAAGTGTGCTCAAGATATCTAAAATATTTTTAATAATTCAAAATGCTTCAAATAATTTGTTGTTATAATGTCTTGCGTCAATAACTATCGATTTAATTTTGTTATTTGCAATATTGAAAAGTCCATTTTAGAGTTGGTAGATTAATTAGACATGTGATGATATAGCGATAATCCTCTCATTGTCAGAGAGAAATAGATATAGAGAGAGGGGAAAGGGAGGGAGGGAGGGAAGGGGGAGAGAGAAAGAGAGAAACTATTATTACATGGTATACATAAACGCTACCTCTTGTCAGGACATAGGCAGATAAATATTTACGGGTTTTACTTCGATTATCTCGATTATCCAAATCTCAGATTTCAGACCCTGTGAATTGAAAGTAGGACTGGACT
Organism: Temnothorax curvispinosus; assembly: GCF_003070985.1. Taxonomy (NCBI): domain Eukaryota; kingdom Metazoa; phylum Arthropoda; class Insecta; order Hymenoptera; family Formicidae; genus Temnothorax; species Temnothorax curvispinosus. The sequence continues at coordinate 87,936 of NW_020213722.1, read as the reverse complement.
TTGATATAAATTTGTGTTTTAAATGAGAAAAATATAAATAGTATGAAATCAAACGTATAATTCGTCAACGTTTCTAAATAAATATTTTATAATAAAAGATTTTCATCCTGATATATTACATAGTCTTGTGATAATACTAATATGTTGTGTTCATTATTTTTTTAATTCTAAAAATGTATGGAATAGAATCTAGAAGCCAATCCTCTTTAACTCGTCACGATGCATTAACTGATTGGTGAAATACGCAAATGTTAAAATTTGTATAAATTACATTAAAATTGTTTGATTCTCTTTGAAGGAATTATTTTCATTATACACATTCCTCTCTGTACGTCGACAAACGATTGAATTACTTATACAGTTCATTAAACTTGTCGACTTACATACATTAATAATATTAAAGATATTATACATAATAGGTCGTGTAAAATAATGATTATAATTTAAATAATAATAATATTGATGATATATAAAGAAAGATACTGAGAAGCACTAGAGGATTTTTATTATTCGAATATTTGTAATATCGCAATGTGTAAATATGGATTAGTTTCATTTACAAAGAGAAATGAATGAGGTAGCGAAGTGTAGAAAATTTGAGAGAATTTTTTTTATATACTTAAAAGCCAATATTTGTTTACATGTACGCACGCACGCACCTTCTTGCTTAATTTATATAATTTATGAGTGTGAGACTTTGTACATTCTATTTATTTAACGCGCCCTATGTAAATTATAATTTATAAGTTTGTATGTAATTATTAGCATTTATATATGAGTTAATAAAGTTCTATTTGCTAACTTGCTGCGCTCATAGTTTATTTTCCCTTCGACCGACGTGAAACTAAACAGGAATCTAGATGTCTTTCAACTTTGTACATGGCATGTGAAAGATGAAGGTTCTTTTTGAACTTTATTCGACGCCTTATTTATAATCTAAAACGTCAGGATGCAATCCAAAATGTACGAGTATTCTGAAAAATTATCCTGGCGATTGTCTTTAGTTTTTTTTTTTTATTTTTTTAAATTATAAATATCGGAGTAATTGAGTAAGTTATTCGTTCGCAAAAGGGTAAATTCAATGCACGAATTCTGTCAATGCACGAATAATCGTAATATAAGTTGCAAAACTTGATATTTATTTGAATAAGAGCAATAAAATTTCTATTTGCCCGATCTATTTATGTAATTAATTTTTTTTCAATGTGGGCGATGTTCAATAGTTAGTTTTACATAGTATTATATATTTCAATGTTATAATTTATATTTGCACAAAAAAATGTACGGTTTTTTAACGTTTTAGAGTTTTCGCATGAACATGCTCGCCTCGACAACACATGTGCTACTTCTTACAACGGCATAATGGTTTTAATTTGCGCATTTATACTGCATCAATTCAAGTCACTACCATCGACATTCTACATCTTACACTTATGATTTTTTCGGCAAAAATCTTCATGGGTTTAAGGGAATGCTAGAGCCGTCTTTTTACCGGCATTTTTTGTCGTCACGTAGCGTTGTATTAATTTGACAGAATTAAAAATCCTTCTCCAGAATTACAGTACATACATTAATGATTCGGGGGAACTCCGATTTTATATAAAAAACGAAAAAAAATTACGGAAGTACAGATTTCCTTATCCTACTTTTATCCCAATATGGCGTCTCGAGTTGCGGCGAGCTGTCAGCACAAGATGTATTACATATAAGAGATATACCATTGGTACAAACGCGAAAACAAGTTCCCCCGATTTGCATAACAAGAAAAACATCGATAAACCCTCCAAATCAAGATTTGGAAGCGTAATATAAAAGTATAATGTCGATGTGCATCATGCGTATGTGTGCGTGCAAAGTAGCAAAGTGCTATCCTTGTCTATATCTTTGTCTATACAAGGACAGATATAGTCAATAACATAGAAAATGGTAATTTTATCGGTTATACAGACGGCTCCAGCATCCCCTTAATGTGAAAGTAATGGTTTTTTTTTATTAGTAGGTATTACATTGCTTTTAACTTTGCTCCGTTAATTTTAAAATATGACTTTAATTATGACCTTAGACCAAGTTGCTTTGTAGACTGCTTGATAAGGATCCGAACCAAGGATCAAAACGTCCTAACGTTTGTGTCAACTTTATATAATAGCCAATTTAGTCGAAATAAAACCTCTTATTATTGTTAATCTATATTAGCGGAACATTCTATCATTTTTTGTTTTAGAGTTTGTCAGCATATAAGCGAAGCATGCTTATTGTTAACTGCGCATACAATTGTACAAAATAAATTTTATATATTATTGTATATAAGAATTGCTACTTAAAAAGTTGCGTACTGAGATTTCGATAGGCTACTGTCAATCCCAAAGCAAATATTACTTAAAGTTTTAATTAAATATCTACCCGTTTTAATCCACATCTTTCGTTATGCGCCTCTGTGTTAGATTGTTATCACATTAGTTAAAAATGTGAAACTTAAAGAAGAAAGAGTTAAAACGACGTAGATTAGTTTCAAGAGACTGATTTTTGGAATTAAGAAAAAGAAAAAATGCAGTTTTACGCAAGTCTGTCACGGTTTATATTTTCGTCATGGTCTATATTTTTTTTCTTTTTAAGGCGATGTTGGAGTTATCGACAGAATCTAATTTTCGCATACATGCCATTTTTTATTGGTTTTATAAATCCTTTTCCAGGATTAAATAAGTATTCACGCGAACGGAGAAGAGACGAGTCAACTTTACGTTGAGAAAGAAAAAAATAGAGACGTATGTACACCGAGAAGCAAAAGTGGGTTTCTTTTCGGTCTAAATAAGCGATTCTAGGAACACAATTGGCTGGAAGGTAGAAATGGTGCGCTCATCTAGACATCTACATTGAAAAAGGAACTCATTTTTGCTCTTTACTGTAGCTATACTTTAATCCTGGAAAAGGATTTATAATTCTATAGAAACTAAAGTTCCTTATTTTACGTGTACACGGGTACACGAATTACACGTGTAATTAGCATTTACGTGTACAAAAACGTGTATTGTGTACTACTCTTGTGTCGGGTTACACGTGTTTTAAAAACACGAATAAATAAATTAGTAAATAAATAAATAAATAAATAAATATTAAAATTAATGAATAAATAAGTAAGAAAGTTCGAATTTTACACTAATCTTATATGACATAACAATTATTAGATATTTAACAAAGAAAATAAGATTATTCAAAATTAATAAAGTTATTTATCATTGCTTTATAAAGAAAACTTCAGACTTTAAAAATTTGTATTTTATAATAACAATATATTTAAAAAATGAAAATTTTCTAAATTGCAAATTATTGGAAATATAATCAGGGACGACTTGAAATGTGGTGAGATGAGCAGGGAACACAACAATCTTAGTCTTTGTACACTCTGAATACTGTCTTTATTATATATAAGTATATCACACTCTGTAACTTAAACCGTAACCAACACGTCTGAACACGACGGTGATCGAGGCTCTTGTGAGCATCACTGATGCCCGCACGCACGCGTGGCGCGCCGAGTCGCGCCGCCAACCGGGAGCTGCCCTCTAGAAGGGCGGGAACTTATTGCTCGTTCAAAGTCTTCTCCCAACACTCCCTCCCTTTGTGCGAGCGATCCACGGGTCCTCTCTAAGTTTCCTCTTTATCTGAAACATAACAAGAATTAGTTATCGACTAAAATTAATCTCTAACTTTGTTTAAACTCTATATTCATTATTTTATCTCTCAGATACACAAATGCTTCTAGAGGTAAAGGTTTTGTCATAATGTCTGCCAAATTCTCTTTGATCTTAATCCATTCGACTTTTACCTTCCCTTAATCAACACACTGCTTGATAAAATCTCCATGAGTGTCATCCATATGTTTTCTGTTTCCAGTTTCTTCTTTTTCTTCTAAGTTTTTCTTTATTTCCTCTAAGTCGTCATCAAACATTTTAAGTTTGTGACTTCTATCCTTCTTAGTGCAGTTTCTTGCTGCTCTGTTGTCATGACTCTATAAATTTTCTCGTGCTTGGATACCAGAGTATATAGTATATATCCAGTGTCAGTATATCCTACCAACACACCAATAGCTGTCTTGTCGAATTTTGACGTAGGCTTTGGTACTCTTCCCTAAGAGCAAAAAGTCGACTTCAAGTCGACTTCCCGTCATGACGGAAAGTCGACTTCCCGCCAACTTTTAAAGTCGATAAAATAAACCGCCGCCGCGTACGTCTGGAGGTCGGTTGTGTATCTTGAAATGAGGTGAAAATGACAAAAGTTAACAGATTTTATTAGATTCTGATAAATAAAATCGTAGATACGCTAATGAATTTTCTCATTTTTGTAATTTTTACCTCATTATTTCAAGATACACAATCGACCCTTTGCTGGAAGGCTAAAACTGATGCATTTCGATTTTTTTTCATATATAAAATAATTTAATTATCTAAAAAACTGTATAATTACAATCCTAATGTTTTATTCTTAATTACAAAGGTGGCCACTGTGTGCCGTCATATCTGTGTCACTTCTGCGTGCGCGGATTCCGGCAGCCACTTCTTGTAAGCTGTCAACAGAACTAAAATTATAAATATATAATATCCACAGACTTTTATACTAGACCATTAACATCTATGGACGCACTGCCGAAAAGCTGATGCGAGTGCGAGGTGCAAGTGTTAGTGAAGGGTGCGGCCATATTGAATTAACAATAAGTCACTATCGGGTGTTCAGTTGCTCATGATGTGCGTTTATCTGCATTCGTTATTACAGTACATAACGAAGCAGGCGAATGTTTTTGTGTTAAATATTGGTACATGTTATCAATAAATTTGTAAGTCATGCCTTCAACGTGTAGCTACTTGAATGCCGAAATCGAACCACTACTCCTGTAGTATTAAACCCTTTCTTTTGGACATTCTGTATATGCCAGACTATTGTATAGAAATCTTGTATAAAACTACTTGTATAGAATCTGTAGTATAGCATATCTTAACTAAAATCAACATGGCGGCAAGCATCACGGTCGAGATGCCTGTCAGCGGTCTAGTATTGTATAGAAGTCTACTCGATGATAATATCTAAATATTATTTTATAAATTAAAATCTCACATTTTTTATCCAAACCCCAGATTTCTAGCAGTTTGTATTTGGACACGACTCCCTGCGACTACAACGTTTGTACTATTGCTTGAGTGCGTGGTATCAACCTGAAAAAATCGTATTGAATTGATGTAATCTATTCGATGAATCAACGTGAAATCGAAAGGAGATAAAATAACGATTTACCTGGCCCATGACTTGGTGATGCTCCCAGGTGTCGTCAGCAACGACGGAACAAATCGTTTCAGCTTAGGGTACACTTGACCCTCCAAGAAGAAATACGCGAACCACTTTACACCGTCCACAGATGCTCTATATCCATCGATGGTAGTCCCCATCCGGCCTTTCCAAATGTACCAAACACGCAGCAAATGATCTTCCCGGTTCCTTGATTATATCTATAAATGAGAATAATATTCGATCATAATGAAGATTAATATCTTTATAAATAAATAGGGAAAACATTATAAAGCAACAATTGTGATAAAAATACCTTGGCGGTGGATCAACCAATGATTCACTAAGATGGCATAGCGTGGAAGCGAATTTCGGCAATCATTCGGGTTCTATCGCCGTGACACCTCGCATATACATCTTATTCGTTTCGTACACCTTTTTATAAACCACCTATTCCGAACTGGTTTTCCGTTGAACGCACGAAGAATGCATGAACCAGGTTCCTCCATTTCTGATGGTGTTCTGAAAGATGGTTCAGAATAGAGAGGTCGCATTCAATAGGTCTTAATTATCGATGATAATTAATAACACACCATACCTAACCTCTAAAGCATATTTTCACTTGGCCTTATCCTGATCCTTTTTTAGATCCGCCATACCTGCAAGAACTATCTGGCGCAGCAATTTCGCTTCCATGTCGGTTGGTAACGGCATTCTGTAACAATTCTTGTTGTAGACAATGTAGACAACCGTCTCAAACATATTGCAACATACATACAGTCAAATTCCAGTATTCTGATCTAATCGAGGAAGTCAACGGGAAGACAATGATGACGACGACGACGACGTTTCGTAGCGGTGGTTGATAGCGCGGCGCTTTTCGACGTCTTATCGTGTCCTGTCTCGCGGCATGTATTCCTTGCACTCGCGTAAACATTAATTTTGCTCCTCCAGCCTCCTCGAGATTCGCCGCCATATTGATGACGCGCCGCTTGACTGCTTTCCGTCTTTTTATAGTCGACTATTTAGAAGTCGACTTTTAGTCGACTTTCCGCCATTTTTAGAAGTCGACTAGAAGTCGACTAGAAGTCGACTTATAAAATTCGACGGAAAATTGACTTTTATAAGTCGACTATTTAGAAGTCGATTTTTAGTCGACATTCCGCCATTTTTAAAAGTCGACTAGAAGTCGACTTTTAGTCGACTTTTCGCCATTTTTAGAAGTCGACTAGAAGTCGACTTTTTGCCATTTTTAGAAGTCGACTAGAAGTCGACTTTCCGCCATTTTTAGAAGTCGCCTATTTAGAAGTCGACTTTCAGTCGACTTTCTGCCATTTTTAGAAGCCGACTAGAAGTCGACTTATAAAAGTCGACTTACCGTCGACTTTCCGTCAACTGTGCTCTTAGGGCTTGCATATCCAATGCATCCGAATTTCTTTATTTGTTTAAAATGACAACTTGTTTCTGATGAAAACTTCTTCAACGGGATCTCGTACTCTAAAGTCTTATGTGGAGATCTGTTGTACGCATGCACAGCAGCGTCAACTGCCAACTCCCACATACTCTTTAGTAATCCCGAGTCGAGCATATATGTTCTTACTTTCTCTTTCAACGTTCTGTTGAACCTTTCTGCAACTTCATTGTGTTCTGGAGTGTACGGTGATGCAAATATGGCTTTTATCTTTTCTCTTTTTAATACTTCTTTAAAAGCACCTCCCGTAAATTCCTTGTCTTGATCTGACTTTGCATAGCATAGCTTTTCTTCTTTTCCTAGTAGATTTCTGGCGGATATAAGATATTTCTCTAGAGCCTCTCCCGATTCATCTTTTCTCTTCAGAGAGTAGGCTTTTGCTAATCTAGAATAGTCATCTATAAAAATGATTATAAATCTCTTTTGTCCTGGATAGGATGTAGGTTTTATTGGACCCATGATGTCCGTATGTATTACCTGTAGTGGTCTCTGTGCTCTATTTCTGTTTTCTTTAAACGGCAGTTTTGCCATTTTTGCCATTATACATACTTCACACTCTAATATGGAGTTATCAAACTTTACATTCTCTAATCTCTTTTCTAGTTTTTGTAATTGTTTTAGATAGTTTAACGATGCATGACCTAATCTAACATGCCTTAACATCGCCTCATTTATTTTCTCTAGTTTCTTTACTTTTTCAATTACTGAGCTTTCACACATTTCTTCTATATTCTCTATTGTCTGTATATCCTCCAACTTAATGACTTGCTCGAGTTCAGCATTGTTGTGTTCTATATTTTCGTTTTTGTTCACATTTGTGAGCTCTCCTTCATTCTCCCTCCCAATCGCAGAGCCAACATTATCTCTCTCATCTAACTCTCTCTCCGAAATTGATAATTCATTGGTCTGAATGTTTGCTTGCAATTGTTCAGGAAACTCACTATGTGGAACAATTTTTGCTCTACATCTGTAAATTTCTTTAAAAACTATTTTATTTGTCAGTTTATTGTAAACTTTAAACACTTTATCATCTAAATAAATACTGAACCCTGCATCAGCCAACTTTCTTAGATATAGTAAATTTTTGAATACTTTCTTTGCTGCAATTACATTTGTTAATTTAATGACTCTCTTTTCTTTTTTATTCGTTATTAGCGTAAGATCTCCTTTACCATCTATTGAAATGTTTGCAAGCTCATTTTTATTCGCGCATTTAATAACTCTATCTTTACATTTTTCAAACTTTGACGGAATAAAATTCTTATTCACAATATGATCCGTAGCACCCGAATCTGCAGTAAAATTGATTACCTCTTTTGAACTATCTCTATCTTCTATTAATTTAACCATGCATTATTTACCTTCTTCTGATTCTCCTTCATTTGCTGTTTTCGTTGATATAGGTTTCTCAGCTGGTTGTATCTTGGTTATTTTCCTTTTGTTATCTACTCTTTTTGTGCCTTTTTACACAAATCTACCCTTTTTCTTTATGTTTTTATTAACGGTTTTATTTAAATACCTTTTTCCTCTAGCTCTGTTCGCCTGGGCTTTGGCACTCGGACAATTATCACCCTTGTGACCTCGTATCTCCTGGCAGTAGTAACAAAACCAGGCACCAAATTCTATTAGTGGACAGTCCTTCGCCATATGACCCATTCGGTTGCATCTGTAGCATTTCACTTGTTTCATGTTCTCTTCAGCAGCAGCCCTCTGTACCCTGACTTCGGGTTTCTCTAATTTTTCTCTATTCTCGTTTTTAGTCTCTGCTTCTAACTGCATCATAAAAGACTTTATTTCATCTATGTTCATTTCTTTAAGATTAGTTTGTCTTCTAATTAAATCTACATTCCTCAGCTCTGGTACATTAATTGACACAGTCTGATAAAGTGCAGATCTAATCTCTTGTTCTGCGAGGGGTACCGCATCTTCACATGATTCATATTCTCTAATTATTGAATCGAAGCGTTCACAAAAATCACTTACTTTTTCGTCTTTTCTCATTTTAATTTGATAGAGTTTAGCTCGTACCGATGCATGAGTAACGTTTACTTCACTCTTTTTATATCCTCTCAATTTCTGCAAAATTTCTTTCGGATCTTTTTCATGTAGAATCCTTATATGATAGTTTTCATCTAAATGATTGATTATTATATCTCTAACTAGACTTTTTCTCTTAGCAACTTTTAGTTCGGAGAGATTTTCTGGACTTTCAATGTTTGAATCTATTACGTCTAACAACTCGTTATTCATTAACTCAGATTTTAAATAATCCATCCAAAGATCAAAGTTGGATTTTTGCGTCAGCTTATATTCTCTTCTAATATGCAACCTTTGACTGTTCAATTCCAATTCTATAGCTCTTTTTATTGTCTCTAAACTCCTATCTTTTTCGGTTGAACAGACTGTTATTTCATTTAATTTTCTCTTTTTAGACTCTACCTCTAGTTCTCTAACCGTTTGTTTACTGTTTTCTACTGAATTTTGGGTATCTTTATTGCTTACCTCTAAACGTCTAAGTTTAACTTTTTCTTTCTCTAAGTTTAAACGGGAGACTTCCACCATATTCTCCATCATCTCGGTGGCCTTCGTCATTACTTTATCCAGCATTTGCATCGAATTGTCCATTTTCGCGACCAATTTTTCTTGCTTTTCATATAATATTTTGGTTCCAATTGACAGTACTGGACGGTTCTCTTCCCATGCTTTGGTCACATCTATATTCTCTCTGACTTTAGGCAAGTTCTTTTTCGGGATTGCACCTCTTCTTTCCATCTCCTTTTTATCTTTTGCTTCTATACGGAATTTTGAAATTACTATTTTTATTTTTTCTGAATGCATATATATATTATTCTTCTGGACTACTTTATTTTCAAAAAAATACTCTCTTACCTCTATCTTTTCTTACTGTCTCCTCGTTTTTATTTTTTGCTTCTCTATCTATTACCATGATAAAGCTGCTATCGCTGTCGTATTCGACCAGCGCATCTTGGCCTTCTTCTTCCATCTATATCGGGATTTAAATATCAATTGAACATTAGCATTCCTCTTTTGACAAGATAAACCAACATTCGTATTGACAAATAATAATTTACAATTTCTATCACTAGATCTCTTTCAACGATAAAAATTTAATGCTTATGAGGCTATATAGAACGCACTGCAATTCACAATAACCCCAAAGCGAGAAAACCACGCGCCTCTGCAGGGCTATCCGCACGCGCACACCACTGTCCGTTGCGATCCCCAGCACTGCTGAAAAGATCTATGGGAGCTCGGGTTGATCACGCACACGCACGGGGCCCTTACAAATTTACGCGGCTTCCCTAAACAGTAATCAAGCTACACCGCACAGCAAGTCATGCTCAATTACCGACCCGATACATATCGATTTCAAAAAAAATAAACTCATATAGAGTCATATAGAGTTTTTATACATACGCATACACATACATATACATGTATCGCAATCTAGCCATCTAGCATACGCATACATTTACATGTATCGTAATCTAGCCATCTAGCATCGATGCCATGTTATTAGTCGAAATCGAATATGTGTTTGTGCGCGCCCAGCAACAAGTTCTGCGCGCCAAAAACAATGACTCTCGCCGTCTACGATCGAACTTCCGCGCGCCAAAAGAAATGACTCTCGCCGTTCACGATCGGACTTGCACGCGCACATCGCCGACTTGCTACCAAGCGGCATTTTTCTATCTCTTTTTCCTTCATCATTCTCTACTTCTTTATTACATTTTACACATCTATTCTCTAATTCTCTTATTACCATTATTACCTCTATTTCTATTTCTCGAGAAAAATGGCAAAAACATCTATCTCCTTGTAACAGTATTTATCGAACGAACATTCTTATTAACTGAGAATTCTCTCGTTTTGCTCGTCAGCAACGAGGAATATTATTTACTTACCCTCTAATTTTCTAGATGCTTCTATCTCTTTCTATGCCCTTCGCCGGCGTCTCACACACTTCGTATATACACTTTCGTGCTATGTTCCTCACGCAGGGGAATCGTGCCCTGGGCCCATAACCTATTGGAAATATAATCAGGGACGACTTGAAATGTGGTGAGATGAGCAGGGAACACAACAATCTTGGTCTTTGTACACTCTGAATACTGTCTTTATTATATATAAGTATATCACAGTCTGTAACTTAAACCGTAACCAACACGTCTGAACACGACGGTGATCGAGACTCTTGTAAGCACCACTGATGCCCGCACGCACACGTGGCGCGCCGAGTCGCGCCGCCAACCGGGAGCTGCCCTCTAGAAGGGCGGGAACTTATTGCTCATTCAAAGTCTTCTCCCAACACAAATAGATAGATATCCGTTTGTTAGCCATTCAATACACACATTAGTGGAATAATAAGAACGCATCTTTAAAAGTAACACATTTTTAACAAATTTTTTATTGAAAAATATATTTTTAACCCACCACCTGTATACGTTTTTTGGGAGGGACTTTCCTAATTCACACACGATCCTGTCGCGTTCGACGTTATTTTTCCTATTTTAAAGTATTTTAAAAAATCTGAAAAAATTTACAAAATATCTGTCTACATTGTAGTTGACGGTTTTATAATCATTTTGATAAACATTGTTTATTTAATATTTTATTTTTCATAAACTTTGAATAAGAATAAAGGAAAGAGATAAATTTCTTTAAAAATTTGTAGTTTTGCTCCTTCATAGAGGAAGCTTTGTTTTCGTAAAAAAATTTTTTTTAGGTATCTTTGGCAAAGTGTTTACTGTTTATAGAATGTAACGTCGAAAAATCACTTCTGTACAAAATGTCCGTGCGTATGTATGTATGTAAGTGTGTGTGTGTGTGTGTGTGTGTGTGTGTGTGTGTGTGTGTGTGTG
>NW_020213722.1:71609-76298 GCF_003070985.1 Temnothorax curvispinosus | reverse complement strand
GTGTGTGTGTGTGTGTGTGTGTGTGTGTGTGTGTGTGTGTGTGTGTGCGTGCGTGCGTGCGTGCGTGCGTGCGTGTGCGTGCGTGTGCGTGCGTGTGCGTGTGCGTGTGCGTGTACGTGCGCGCGCGCGCGCGCGCGTGTGTGTGTGTGTGTAACGCTTTTGTTGTCCGTTTATGCTCTAACTTTCATAATTTTTTAGATATCGGGATGCATTTTTTTTTATTGATAGAGTATCATGTAAGGAAGGTTGGGATTGAATTTGGCAATGATCGGTAAAGCGCTTTTTTTTTTAAATAAAATTTAGAATTTTTGTAGCAATGTTTGTGGTTGTTCTAATTGTCGCAAATTGTGAGATATCTGTCTATTTCTAATTTTATTATATACTTCAGTCTTTTCTACCTCTATTTTATATATAACTCTTTATGATTTGGTTGATTAGACCCAGCTTTATACGCGATCAAATGTCCATAATTTTTTAAAAAATGTCTGTAATAGCTTTAATTTCCGCTAATTTTAAAATATCGGGCTGTTTCTAATATTATTATATTCTTCAGTCTTTTTTACCCCTATTTTGTATATAATTCTTTAAGATTTGGTCAATTATTTCCCGAAAAATTGAAAAAAATTCGAAACCGGTTTTCAAAAAATCGGTAACAAAAAATTATATACTTTATGGCAATTCCCGGAAAATTCTACCCCTACTTTATATATAATTCTTTAAGATTTGGTTAATTAGATCCAGCTTTATATGCGATCAAAGGTTTATATGCGAAAGTCCATATATGGACCATGTAGCTTGAACTTCCAAAGTCAACATCGATTTGACATGGCGTCAATTGTAAAACCCCACTTGTGCTACTAAGCTGACCCTTTTTCAATTTATAAAAAAGAATTAAATTTAAAATAAAAAAGTGCAAATTGGAAACTTGCACATTGCTTTCTCATCATTACAGATCGCTACCATTGCTCCTATTTTATTTCGCTCATAAAGCTTCCTCTATGAGGAAGCCAAACTAATAAATACTAATAATTATGCATCAAATAAAATACAAGCTTCCTCATAAGAGGAGCTTTGTGAACGAAATAAAATAGGAGCAATGGTAGCGATCCGTAATGATGAGGAAGCAATGTGCAAGTTTCTAATTTGCACACTTTTTTTCTATGCAGTATAAAAAAATCTTTTTAAAGTTTTTTATTTCAGAAGTAAGTGTTCAAGAAAAAATATAGTACAGACTGATATCTTCAAAAAGTTGAGTTATTTAGGAGGATCAAAATGGTACTTTTTAGGTAGGAAAAATCATTGATAAATAAAAAATTAAAGATGAAATTATATAATAAAGCATATGACATTTTTAAATAATTTATTACAAAATCTATTATTATAAGTACCTGACATCTGTCTGTCTGACCGCAAACTACTCATTCGTTAATGGACCAAATTTTAAAAAATTGTATTTTTTTTTATATATATATTAAAGATAATGATTTCCTTCTCGGGATATATACATGGCGTTTTTTTTTAGGAACGTGTCCAAACCTTTACCTGTCCTCTGTTTATTGATCTCCTCTTATCTGATACATGTGGCGTTTTATAGGAACGTACCCAACCCTTTACATTTTTACAAGCATTTCCTTTCCAAGCCTGGCCATTAGGCGACCTCACATACTAACAGTACCCACCCTCCCCTTCCTTTACCTCACCCCGGCCCCCTCTTCAGCGACTTCCTCTCCCTCACACACACTCACCCGCGCACACATAAACACACACACACACACACATACACACTTTTTCTCTCTCTCTCCCGCGTTCCTCATTGCTACGCTGTCTTAGCAACCTATTAACCTTTTCTGCCTTTGCCATTTTCTAGCTTTCTTCCCGCTACATTTAATAATATTTCATATTACATCAGCGCCTTTGTATTTACATTTATACATTATGTTGACTTTCACACTCAGATACTTAACTATCATTCGACATACACACACTCACTCGTTGTTACATTCATAATATGCACTTGCTACTCTGCTATTATATAGGTTTACTTTATTCTCCTTCAAATTTCTTCCGTTTTACCTCTCACTCTTTCTCTCCTTCACTCATCCTCGCACACACGCACACACTCTCTCTCTTTCTCTCTCTCACGCACCCCACATAGCTACGCTGTCCTATGGCAATAACCTTCTTTGCTTTTGCCTGTTTCTGTATCATATTTTTAATTCAAGTGTAGACCATTTTATCAGCACCTTTGCCGTGTGTTAACCTCTAGCCCTCAATTACTTAATTGTCATTCACGCACGCACACTCATACATTGTTACATTTCTGGTATACACTTGCAGTTCCATTACTAATACAAACTTTCTCTGTCTGTACTTCCTCTAGGTGTTCTCTTTGTTTCTTTTCCTTCCCTTTCCTCCTGCTCGCGTTTTCTTTGTTCCTTCCATCGTGTCAGTATTCTTCGTCAAAAAGGCCTTCAGATTCTCTGCTATGTACCTCTCTCCTCATCCCATTTCACTTCCTTCGCATCTATCCAGAGCCTCCTATTCGTTAGGATCACTGACCTTCCTTTCTGCCTTTCCTCCCTTGCTTTTTTGACCAATTTGTGTCTGTAGACTCTCTCCTCCATCGTAAGGAGCTCATCGACTCCTACTTCCCATCTTCTCCAGATCTCGTCGTTCCTTCTAATTAATTCTTCCTTGTCGTCTACCTCTTCAAGTTCCATAAAAATTGTTCCTTTCCAGTCCGTGCCCGCCGCCTCCCTGACTCTTCTTATTGGAACTATTCTCCCCAGCACACTTTCCGTAATTGTTTCCACAAACTTTCTTTTTTCCTTTGGCCCTTCTCCTGTCACTCTTCTCCATATGAGGAGACTCCTAGAGATATCATTGCCACCTTTGACTAGAGAGGATACGGCCTTAGAGGCGTTCAGGCATAATCCCACGGATGGTAGCTTTGCATCACCGGCCGCTCGACCGAGTGCGTGAACCAAATGTCCGAACTTGCGGTTCCTCTCGTACTGAGCAAGATTACTATCGCAATGACTGGTCATCCGGCCCGAGACTTCTTTCCTTCTTCTCGGCTCTTTCCCTTTTCTCTCTTTCTTCTTCTCGCGCCGCCTCTCTTTTCTTTCATTCTCTTCTCCTTCTTACTTCTTCCTCTCTCTCTTCCGTTATTCGCCACACCTTGTTCCTTTCTGCAGTGTGTCCTTTTTCCTTGTCTCTTTCGTCAGTCCCGTTTTCAACTTTCCTAACCTCGCTTTTTTCACTGCATCTTTCGTCTTCTTTCTCGCGTTCTTCCTCCCTTCATTTCTCCTTTCCTCCTCGCTTGCCGCTTCCTACCACCAGTCTTTTCCCCAATCTTTTTCACTCCATTTTTCTTCATTGCTCTCTTCTCTCTCTTTTGCCTCCTCTTTCATCGTTATTCTTCTTCTACTTTTCTGTACCTCCTCTGTGTCTCTCTCCTTCTGTTCGCTCTCCTTGATTTGGATCATTTCGATCTGCCTCTTCTCGATCTTTTCTAGCTGTTCCCTTATTTTCTTCATTTCATTCCTGATTTCTGTTCCCTCTCGTCTACATTCCTCCATAATTCCTAGTCCTATCTTTCTTAATTCTCTCACGATTTCCTCCGCCGCTCAGCCTCCTCCGATCTGTGTCTTGTTCCCGACATCTTCTCCTTTGTCGCTATATTAAACAGAGCTTTATATTAGTACGCTGCACTTGTTCGCCTCCTCACCTCTCTTTACCGCTAACTTAACCTATCTACTCGTTTGTGTGTGCCTCTGCCTTCCTCATTGCCATTCTCCGTCCTCTCTCTATCTTACGCTTCTAATTTACTTTTGTTACTTACGCTCTTCTGAGTAGCCCTCAGCTCCTTTTCTTCTTCGCATTCTCTATTCCTGTATCCCTTCAAAGACCTCGTGCTATCCTCACCTGTTGCTCTCACGCTTTTTGGATATCAAGCCGCACCATGCGTTCTTAAATTTCTTCTTGGCACCTCACACGGGCGCCTCCCGTCGATCGCCAGAGCGCGTTTCCACCGCCGCGGCCGGCGGTCCCCCATCGGTCGCCTCAAATCGTCGCCGCACGCGCCGTGCCCAGAGATGCCAATGGTGCTGTTTTGCCCGCTGCCTGCGCGCCTGGTGGGGGACACGCACACAGCTGACGGAGCCGTGTACGTGTGCGCTGGGCGCTCGGCGGCGGCTCGACCAGCTTCGGGCGGGTAGAAGAGCGCAGACATACACTCGGATGTCTCGTTTTTCCGCGAGTCGTAGCATAGCCATAGCCGGTTCATCGAAAGTCGTATGCGTTAGCGCGTCGACTGACTTGGCTCGTCTATTATGTCTCGCGTATCTTTTCTGATGTTGATTTATGAATAAAATATATATATTATAACATTGCAGATGACAATAAAATATCTCTTCCCACACTAGGCGCGATACACTATCGTGTGTCTCTTAATTATTTAAAAGTAATGAAACTAACAACAAAAAATGTTAGTAAAATTTTTTAATTACATAAATGATGTCTAATAAAATTATATTATCTTTATTCTGAAAATAAACTATATAAATTAAGTAAAGAAATAAAAAACAGAAAAAGCGTAAATAATAGAAATCCACTCTTGGCCAATATGTACGCTTTCTTCTAAAAAAATCTTGTTATTAATTTAGAAAATAAATTATTGTTAACACA
>NW_020213722.1:37445-41609 GCF_003070985.1 Temnothorax curvispinosus | reverse complement strand
CTGTACGAGTATCCCCTGTTGCAGAACACGACCAAGCACTCGTGGGCCATTAAGACCGCGACTCAGCTCGAGAAACCGCGATACGTCGTCTTCGCTCTGCAGACGGGTCGGAAGAATGTCATGTCCGCCGACACAAGCCGATTCGACGACTGCAACTTGACCAACGTAAAACTCTATCTAAACTCGGAAGTTTATCCGTACGACGATCTGAATTTGGACTTTGGCAAACACAGATGGGCGATTCTGTACGATATGTATGCGCGTTTCTGCAAGGGCTACTACGGATACGAATATCTCGAGCCGAGTCTCACCGTTTCGACTTTTCTACGTAACGGCCCGTTCGTGATCATCGATTGCTCCCGCCAAAACAAATCCGTCAAAAACGCCACCGTGGATGTCAGAATAGAATTCGACTGCATGGAGAACGTACCGCCGAATACCTCCGCGTACTGTCTCATCATACACGACCGCGTGATTGAGTACAACCCGTTGACGAACGTGGTGCGCAAAATAGTCTGAGAGTTCGCGGCAACGTCGACGTGAATATTATTTTCTCTCTCTCTCTCTCTTTCCATCAGTTTCCGATACACTTATTTAGAGGGGCAAGGGAGGGAGGGAGGGGGAATTATAAATCAGAGTGTCGCGAGACGGTTCGCAGAGTTGCATGTCATTCCTCTCGATTGACGCATCGACAAGGGAGATAGAGAGATATAGAAATCTCGTCATGTCCGTACCAACGTTCGTGGACCTGCAAGGATTCCTCGTCGGGATGAAATTTGTCGTGAAGGAGGTGGCGGTGCTGAGAAAAGGCTGCGTTCTGACGCATCATATCTTTACGTACCCCATGCCGTGGAATCTCCTCACAAAATCCGACAAATCGTGCGCTACCTGGTTGATTCACAATCACCATGGATTACGATGGGAAGACGGAAACGTACCGTACAGCATGGTGAAACGCCTGATTACGTCGGCCGTGTTTGGTATGGAAGAAGAAGAAGAAGACGATGACGACGAGATGCCGACTCTCGTGTACGTCAAGGGATGTCAGAAACAAGAATGGCTGGTGGATCTGCTGGAGAACTATGCGCGAAAAAACCTAATCGTCGAGACTCTGGACGCGCATTACTAAGATATCGAATCTTTGAATAAACTAGATGACACCAATACTATGCGATGCGGAAAACATAAAAAGAATTGCGCGTTACAAAATGTAATAAAACTATTTAATTGGTAGTCGCGCGCGACGCCATAAAGATTTGCGATCTTTTTTTAATAAATAAATTATATATAACTTTTTTATGTTTTATTTCTTACTCCCCCTCCCCTCCCCCATCATCACCGTTAGAGTAGGCTTTACTTCCCTCTCTCCTACAAAAATCCACTGCGCAGTTCTATAAACATTAAATCCCCCTCCCGCTCCCCTTTCCCCCACCACATTATTACTTTTTGGAGTTGTCGCGTATACTCGAGTAATTTCAAATGAGCAGTCTTGTCGCGATCGCTTGTACTGACGGACAACTTCTCAGAGCCTAGAGAGCGAAAAAATGTTCTCCTTTGAAGGATGCAACAGCAGCAGCAGCAGCAACAACGGTGCAAAACGCGTGAATGCCGTGAATTATTACGTGCCGATTCACAACGTTGAAACTCAAACGTATGAGGCCAGATGCAATAGGTAAGTTTCGTTTGAGAGAAAATTAACATATAGAGTCTCCCCCCAGTTTTTATATCTTTGCATATTGTAATACTTATGAAAAATACAAAAAACTAATTTCATTTCTTTTATCCAGCATTTCGTTGGATCGTCGCGCGGTTCGTATACTCAGCAGACGATACGCGCTGACAGCTACGGGATACAAATTCCTCGAAATTGGTATCAACGTGGGTCCACCGAGCTACGTGGAGATCGCCGTTGGAGATCATCGAGGAAAGGAACTGCTGTTGTCTCTCGAAACGTGGAAGGCACTATACGAGCAACGACAAAATATTCAGAATTTCTTTCGCAATGATTTCAAAGATGCCCATAGTTTTATAAACGTTGGACCGCTAACGGTGAGAGTTTGTACGGTTAATAACATCAAACTCATACGTCTCGAATCTGCAAACGTATGCTTGAGAATGACCGAATCGACGTTGCATCGTATGTTCGATCTCGATCGGTGCATCGATGCGAGATTCGATCGTTTGATCAGAATCCTTGCGACGGTCGATGCAAAGTTTGCGCAGTTCTCCGATATCGCGTCCACTGTGAAGGATCCCAAGGAAGCGTCGAATGTAATATACGCTAGCGATGCGTTCAATACGAATCAGCTCATCGATTGTGAGCTCGCAGCTTTAGTTTTTTAGCACGTAAGATATATTATGTAAAAGAAGAGTTAAATAAACAGGCTTTTTTTACACCCTAAAACGAACGATGTATTTTTCTTTTGCGTGCATGTCCTTCCCTATACCTAACTTTTATCATATGTCGTTTACGACGAACATGTTCCGACAGGTTCGATGCGTTATCGGGTCGATCATCGTCCCGATGACGTCATTTTTTTCCTTTGTCTTTCACGTACTGCGTAGATAGATTGTTTAGTCTACGCGATAACCGCCCCCCCTCGCAATAATATTTTAAATAATAATAATTATTAAGTTAAATCCGCGCGAGGAAAAGAGAACGCCAACGAAAAAACGCGCGCAAACGGAGGAGAGACAAAAGAACGGGAGCGAAAGAGAGACCGCGCTGAGGGAAAGACAACGCGAACGAGACGCGGACGAGCCGTGTGACGTCACGCGGACCGACGTGGCCGTTGGACGCGGACCCCCATCCTCCCGCGGCGCGCCGCCGATAAAATTCCAGCAGCCGAACGGCGCCCATCGCCTTTGTAATACCCCGCGCCGATAAAGTGACGACCCCCCTCCCCCCCCCGGACCACCCTCGGCGTAGAACGCGGACACCCCCCCCCTCGGCGGTACCCTTGTCAACGATACGTTTATTAACATTTAATAAACATGTCCCGACATGCTCGCCGACCACCCCCCCCTCCCCGCGGACCACCCGCGCCCTCGAGTCCCACCCCCTCCCCGCGGACCCCCTTTCCCCGCTCCCCCTTTGCCCGCGGTACACCCCCGCCCCGCTCCCCCCTCAGAACCTTGGTCCGATACCCCCCCTCCCTCACCCCCCCTCGGAGCTCCCGAGTCTGAATCGGCTTATACACACTACTAATAACTTTTCTGCACTACAATCTTTTGCATCAATATCAATTAATTTAACTAATTGTGACCAAATATCTAAAGTTTCGCGATCAACATATCGAACAAGAAACGTCATCCATTTTTCATTTGTTATGTCAGATGTTTCGTCAATAAAAACATAAAATTTACTATTTTGTATATGTTTTACTACACGTTCTGTCTCAACCGGACACAAAACATTCGAAATAATCTTTGAGCATTTTGTTCGACCTAGACGCAAGTTTTTCAAGACTTTAGGTTTATCTCCTATGATTTGGCAAAGCTTGATAAGTCCTTTTGCAGCTTGAATCGGAATATTAGTTTCAGTGATGTATGCGGTTACTCGGATCTCCGCTGATTTTACTTCCTCATCAAACGTCAAAAGCGGATTATCAGTTTGCGTATTTAAATCTGGGTTCGATTTGTTCGTTTCTGTAAGATGCACAGATTTTTTGCTGTGCATTGCGGATTCTGCGTGTAGATATATTTGTGATAGACCACCAGTCGAAATAAAAATTGATCTGTCACAAATCAAGCAAAAAAATACGTTTGCGTTGTTTGGTACTTCGCTTAACCAGAATTTAAAATCGTCTATGTCGAGCCATTGTGGCCTAAATGTTCTTGCTTTTTTATCTTGTAACTTTTTATTATCAGTACACGAAACATTTTTTTTCATATTATTTTTATGACACGCAGAATCCGCATGCCTGGAAACGTGTGATGAACACGAAAAGTTTTTATTGCATACGTTGCAACAAAAAAGGGTGTTATCAGATGGCACTTGGCGTATCTAAAGTTTATAGCGATCGTCGCTAAGCCAAGCTTGTGAAAACTTTGTTGGACATATTGAAGGTTCTAAGTTACTTTTATGTTTTTAACGTTTATTCAGGTCAAGTCTACCATCTCTCTCTCTCTCTCTCTCTCTCTCTCTCTCTCTCTCTCTCTCTC
>NW_020213722.1:6307-37435 GCF_003070985.1 Temnothorax curvispinosus | reverse complement strand
TCTCTCTCTCTCTCTCTCTCTCTCTCTCTCTCTCTCTCTCTCTCTCACGGGCGTGCACTTCTTGTTCAGACGCACTTTTGTACTTCTCGAAATAAATCAGAGAAATATAATATAATATTGGGTCGCTTTATTTCTCACGACATAACACTGCGGAGAACCGACTTCTAACAGGTTATGGGCCCAGGTTTGGAATAAGCAGCAGTTTGATATATTTCACTGAAGATGAGTATCGATACGAAGTATGCCATAACCAAACTAAACAATACAAATTATTTTGTATGGAAGTTTAAAATGCAATTATTGCTGACGAAAGAAGGTGCGTGGGAAAATATCATTGCAGTTCCACCGGATCCAGTAACGGAAGCATGGAACAAGAAAGATTCTATTGCATATGCGACCATCGGATTGAACGTGGAGGACGAGCAACTGGTGCTTATTAGAAGCACGAAAACCGCTAAGTCTGCATGGGAAGCCCTGAGAACGTACCATGAGAAGAGCAATGCAAACAGTTTGGTTCGGCTGACAAAGCGTCTTATGAATATGAAACTAGATGAAGGCGCAGATTTGGAAATGCACATCGCACGTATCGCTGAAGCGTTTCAACAATTACACGACATTGGTAAGGAGTTGAAGACCGATGACTGGCACGTTGCAGTTCTATTAGGTAGTTTGCCAGAAAGTTTTGATACTTTGGTAACAGCGTTGGAGTCAAAAGAAAGTGAATTGACGACGGCCGTAGTAGAGCAACGTTTATTAGACGAATGGAAGAAACGAAAGGACAAACATTCCAATGATACAGATGGTGCAATGGCGTTACACGTAAATACGAAGGCAAAGGACATCGTATGTTATTTCTACAAAGAGAAGGGGCATTTTAAACCAAAATGTCCAAAGTATAAAAAGTATTTGAAGAATAAGAAAGTAAAAGAAAAGGGCGATACTAGCAAACAACAACCCGATAGCAAGCAACAAGCGAATTTAGTAGAAGAATCGCAGAGTGATGATTTCCTATTCTTAACCTCAAAATTCAAGCACGGATGGATAGTTGATTCAGGAGCAACATCACATCCGACAGAAATATGTTTGCCGAATTCAACGAGAATCATCAAGAGAAGATCTTCGTAGCCAACGGACAACGAGTCGCAGTTGAGGGGATCGGTGCAGTAAAAATTCATGTAGTAAATAACGATGGAAAAATCCGGTCAATCAAGATTCAGGACGTATTATATGTACCATCAAGAAGTGGAAATTTATTATCAGTTCGTAAACTTGTAGCAAATGGGTTTGATGTCAAGTTTGTACCCGGTGGAAATTGTGACATCATGCGTCAGGATGTTCAAGTAGCCACAGCAAAATTGCAAGATAACCTGTACATATTAAAGGAAGCTAACAAGGTACTGTTAACGGTTGATGCAGTTCATCCAAAGAATTGTATACACCAATGGCACAAATGGTGTGGTCATCGCGATTTGGAGGTTATAAAACGCTTAAGCACGGATGGACACGTAAAGAGTACTGACATTGCAAATTGTCCAATTCGTGAGACGTGCGATATATGTCAACAAGGAAAAATGACACGAGTACCATTTCCAAAAGCGGTGGATAAATATTCTAATGAAGTAATGGATTTAATTCATACGGATGTTTGCGGCCCGATGCAAACTATGACACCATCGAAGAAAAGGTATGTACTTACATTTATAGACGATTATACTAAATATTCCGTTGTTTATCTGCTGCAGAACAAATCAGACGTATTCAGCAAATTGAAGGAATATATTGAATTGGTCCAAACGATGTTTAATAAACGACCAAAGGTTATACGTTCTGACCGAGGTAGCGAGTATACCGGTAAAGAAGTTGTAAAGTACTTGAGAGAGAATGGTATACAAATTCAATATACCACAGCATATAGCCCGCAGCAGAATGGAGTAGTGGAACGTAAAAACAGGACGCTCATTGAGATGGCACGCTGTATGATCATCGAATCGACACTCGACAACCGATTCTGGGGAGAAGCTGTAATGATGGCGAACTACGTTCAAAATCGCTTACCATGGAAATCGGTTCGAGTGACTCCCTACGAAGGATGGTTTGGTAAAAAACCAAACATTCAGCATTTCAAGTCATTTGGATCAAAATGTTATGTTTATGTACATGCAGAAAAGCGACAGAAGTTGGATCCGAAAGCTGTTTCGATGATTTTAGTTAGATATGATGATAAATCAAAGGCATACCGATGTTACAATCCATCAACGCAAAAAGTAGTTATCAGCAGAGACGTGAAGTTCCCGGTTCAGGAGAAGATCTCTGAAATTTCTACTAGGATGAAGCCATCAGATGAAGAAGCGAGAACCACGTCAAATCAAAACGCGGATAAAGAGCATCATAGCGACGATGAAGATTTGGATAAGACGATCTATTATTCGGAAGATAGTGAAGACGAAGACACCAACATCACTCCACCAAGACGATCGGAAAGAAGCACAAAGGGGAAACCGCCGAAGCGTCTAATTAATGAAATGAACATTGTCCATAATGCAGTAAAGGAACCGAAGAGCTATAACGAAGCTGTGTCAGGTCCATTTAAAGATCAATGGATTAAAGCAATGCAGGAGGAGATGACGTCTTTGAAGGATAATCAGACATGGGAGTTGTCCGAGTTACCGCATGATAGACAGGCGATTGGTTGCAAATGGATTTATAAGGTCAAACGTGCAGCAGATGGGAGTATTCGCCGCTTCAAAGCACGTTTGGTTGCGCAAGATTATTCCTAAAAATTTGGTGAAGATTACGACCAAGTCTTTGCGCCGGTTGTGAAACATTCAACGTTTCGCGTATTACTTGCATTAGGTGCGAAACGTAATATGGAGATATATCACATGGATGCCAAAACAGCATTTCTTAACGGAACCATCAATGAAGTGATATATATGAAACAACCTCCTGGATTTGTTGCAGAAGGCAAGATTGAAATGGTTTGTCGATTGATGAAAAGTCTGTATGGATTGAAACAATCGGCGAGATCTTGGAACGAAACGTTACACGAAGCACTTCTGTCAATGAGATTTCAGCAAAGCTTAGCAGACCCCTGTTTCTATCGAAAGAAAATTGAAGATGAGGAGATCTATATTCTCATTTACGTTGATGACATTATAATTGCGAGTCGAAAACGCAAACACATTACAGAAGTTGAGTCAACGTTGAAATCAAAGTTTAAAATTGAGAATTTGGGACCGATCAAGGTACTTTGGGCTCGAAATTACTAAAGATACAGATGGAACATACAATATAAGTCAATCAACATACATCAAAGAAGTTGTAGCGGATTTTTCATTATCTGATGCTAAACCTTCAGAAGTGCCGATAAGTAGCAATTACGAAAAGGATATCAGCGAGTCTGATATTCTACTGGAAACTGAAAAGTAGCAAAAGTTGATTGGACGTTTACTGTACATCAGCGTCATTTCACGGCCTGACATTTCTGCTAGTGTAAGCATTTTGGCGCAGAAGATTAGCAAACCTACGCAGCGACATTGGAATGAGCTCAAGCGAATAGTTAGGTATTTAAAGGGAACAATCAACTTTAAGTTGAAGCTTGGAGATGTAAACGAAGACTCCCCGTTTATAGGCTACACAGACGCAAATTGGGGAGAATGTAAATCAGATCGCAAGTCAAACAGCGGTCACATTTTCTTTGTGTATGGAGCCGCTGTAAGTTGGAGCTGCAGGAAACGACCGTGTGTAGCCCTTTCATCAACAGAAGCGGAATACGTATCACTTTGTGAAGCAGCACAAGAGGTGATATGGTTGAGACGATTATTAAATGATTTCAACATCGACATGAAGACACCGACTGTCATCTATGAAGATAATCAAAGTTGTTTGAAATTCATTGAGGAGGAGAGACTATCGAATCGAACCAAACATATAGATACAAAGGTGCATTTTATCAAACATCACGTGAAGAAAGGCGAAATCTCCTGTTCATATTGTCCAAGTGAGGACATGATTGCAGATTTACTAACAAAGCCATTGCCAGCAGCAAAACTAAGGAAACTACGTGAAGGATGTGGCTTATACGTTTGCAATAATTGAGGAGGAGTGTTGGACATATTGAACAATTATTCCAAACCTATGTATCTAATCTCTAAATATTTTATTATTATAATGGTTAAATATTTTATTGTTTTATGATTGGTAGCATTGAAGGTTCTAAGTTACTTTTATGTTTTTAACGTTTATTTAGGTCAAGTCTACCATCTCTCTCTCTCTCTCTCTCTCTCTCTCTCTCTCTCTCTTCTCTCTCTCTCTCTCACTCACTCACTCACTCACTCACTCACTCACTCACGGGCGTGCACTTCTTGTTCAGACGCACTTTTGTACTTCTCGAAATAAATCAGAGAAATATAATATAATATTGGGTCGCTTTATTTCTCACGACATAACACTGCGGAGAACCGACTTCTAACAAACTTTTGCTTTGGTTTTTTCTTCACTTCATCACACGTTTCCATTTTGAATAAGAAATATAATAGAAAGAGAGTAGAATATAGCAAAGATATAAAGAAAATAGCGAAAAAATTGCAAGAAAAAGAAAAAAAAACAAAGAAAAATGAAAAGTAATAAATACAGAAATATAAAAGGAAAAGAAAAAGAAATATAAAGAAAAGAAGTGAAAGAATAGAAACAGAAATTGAAAATATTAGAAAATTGGGTTTTATACCGTGAAAATAAGCGAAACTGAAGAAGAGCTACAGAACGTGTAGGCGATCAACAAGACAACAAAACGTTCCTCTGCGACTTGCAATTAAACAAATGCGCATCGACTCTTAGATCGCTCCGCACCATAGATGGAGGAAGCGAGCCGCATGTACCGACAGATAAGACGGTAACGCAAGGCATGTTGAGAGTGAACAAATAATAATTCGATTGAAGAGGTCAATTTAAAACATCATATAATTGATATAGTGAAATAGAGGTGTTATATAAATATGAATTAGGTCAATCTTAATATAGTCAGTTCTCATTTTTAAGATAATCCAAAGTACAGCTTTTAGACATTATTATGAAAAGACCATGTTATTACACCAAAATATGCATTTATAGATTATAAAGATTGCTGATAACATATTGAAAAATTTGATAAATATTTTGATAAATAAAAAGTGCAAGATTACGAGCATAAAATATCTTTCATATTGATTGTCATGTAGAAGCGGTAACCAATATACGATTTATTGCTGACATTAATATTACACATTTTATAAATATAGATCAAATAATTGTAAAGAAAATAAATATTTTAAAACTTTCCATTTCTTTATTAATTTATTACTAATAATAAACCGCAAATATAAAATAAAAACTGAAAGTCATCGTTTAATTTTACATTTTTATGAGTCATATTAAGTCAGTAAATGTATTCCAACAATATGTACAGATATTTATTAAAATAAATGGATTAAAAATATATAATCGTATATGGTAAAGAAAAAATATAAATTACGCAGTGTGCTGATAATGTATAGTAATATATTTTTATTTTAAAAAATGTAAGAATTCAGAAGTCGTTTTTCTAAATTAATAACAAGATTTTTTTAGAAGAAAGCGTACATATTGGCCAAGAGTGGATTTCTATTATTTACGCTTTTTCTGTTTTTTATTTCTTTACTTAATTTATATAGTTTATTTTCAGAATAAAGATAATATAATTTTATTAGACATCATTTATGTAATTAATAAATTTCACTAACATTTTTTGTTAGTTTCATTACTTTTAAATAATTAAGAGACACACGATAGTGTATCGCGCCTAGTGTGGGAAGGGATATTTTATTGTCATCTGCAATGTTATAATATATATATTTTATTCATAAATCAACATCAGAAAAGATACGCGAGACATAATAGACGAGCCAAGTCAGTCGACGCGCTAACGCATACGACTCTCGATGAACCGGCTATGGCTATGCTACGACTCGCGGAAGAACGAGACATCCCAGTGTATGTCTGCGCTCTTCTACCCGCCCGAAGCTGGTCGAGCCCCCGCCGAGCGCCCAGCGCACACGTACACGGCTCCGTCAGCTGTGTGCGTGTCCCCCACCAGGCGCGCAGGCAGCGGGCAAAACAGCACCATTGGCATCTCTGGCCGTGCCGCGCTTCGACGCCCCGCAGTGGTGCCAACCCACTTCTTTGGAGGGGCCGCCACCCCGCGCCGTCTCAGCACTACTTCGGCACACCACGCCACCTCGAATCTCTCTTCGGCACTCCCTCTCTCCTCCTCTTCTGTGCGCCTTCCGCACCTTGTGGCGCCATCCATACCTTGCGCATGCTCTCCGCTCCCTCTTCCTCTTGCCGTTTCCGGTCCCTCTACTTGCTGTTCCTCCCTTTTCTTTCTTCCTCTCTCCTGCTCCCGCCTCGTTCCGACTTAACCTCAAACTTTCCTTGTCGGCTCCATTCTTCTTACTACGGTTCTATCATGCTTCCGGGTCCTCCTCCAAGTGCTCGTCCTCCTCCATCCTTCCTGTATACGTCTCTTCTTTTTCTCCTTATTTCATTGCTTCTTGCTCCTTTACTCCATCCTTGAAATCTTTCTTCACTTTGGAGCGGCCACCCACCTCCTCCAGCTAAAGAATTGTATATGAAGTAGGGGTAGAATTTCCCGGGGAGTACCATAAAGTATATAATTTTTCGTTACCAATCTTTTTGGAAACCGGTTTCGAAATTTTTCCAATTTCTCGGGAAATAATTAACCGAATCTCAAAGAATCCAAAAAATCGGTAACAAAAAATTATACACTTTATGGCAATCCCCGGAAAATTCTACCCCTACTTCATATATAATTCTTTAAGATTCGGTCCATTAACGAATGAGTAGTTTGCGGACAGACAGACAAACAATCGGGTTTTATATTATAGTATGAAGTATGATATATAAACGGGTTTTCACGAAATCGGTAACGAAAAATTATCCATAAAAGAAGAATTCAGCTTGATATCTCAAAATTTGCGGTAATTAGAGCAATCACGTACATTTTTTTAAACAGAAATTGGAAACCCCTTTATTATTAGCAAATTTTCTAATTCTATTACATTCTTTAGCTTTTCTTACCCCTATTTATTAATTCATATATAATTCTTTAAGATTTGGTCAATTAATTCCCGAAAAATTTCGTAACCAATTCCCAAAAAGATCGGTAACAAAAAATTATACATTTTATAGCAATCCCCGGGAAATATTTTACCCTTACTTCATATACAATTCTTTAAAATTCGGTCCATTAACAAATGAGTAATTCTCGCGGTCAAACAGACAGACAGACAGGCGTCAGGTACTTATAATAATACATAGGGGTAGAAAAAACTAAAGGATGTAATAGAATTAGAAAAATTGCTAATAGTAAAGGGGTTTCCGATTTCTGTTTAAAAAAAATGTACGTGATTGCTCCAATTTCCGCAAACTTTGAGATATCAAGCTAAATTTTTTTTATAGATAACTTTTTTATGGATAATTTTTATAGATAATTTTTTGTTACCGATTTTTTGGAAACCGGTTTGGAAATTATTCAAATTTCAAGAAATAATAAGTATTAATTGACCGATTTTCTTGAAACCAATGCCAAAATTTTTTTTATTTTTGGAGAAATAATTTAATTTTTTTTATTAATGAATAATTTTTTATTAACGGATTGATTTCCTCGAAACCGGTGTTAAATTTTTCTAATTTTTTGTTGATGATTTTGATGAAACTAGTATCAAAAGATTACTAATTTTATGGGGATGGCTACTATAAGGTTGAAAATTGGGGGTTTCATGGGGTTCTATTAATGCTCCTATCTAATGAATGAGTTTGGGGAAAGGGGAATAGATTTTGAGCCCGCGACAAGTGCGGGCAAAAAATCTAGTGTAATATAAGATGTAGAATATGTTGAAAAAAATTATATATGTTACAAAAATTATATATGTTGAAAAAAATTTGTCCGCCGAGCTTCAGCCGCCGTCCGAAATTTTATTTTTTGGAAATAAATAAATTAGAGAAGCAACTATTTGTCAAAATCTTTTAAAGGGACGTTGTTTTAACCAAAAAACAGCATTTATTATAAATAATTGCAACATTGTTACTTATAAGACTATGTCGAGTGTATACTTGGGTCTGAGACGTCCGTGCGAAATTTGACTCGCTCTGCATTCAGCGATATGTCTATTTTTCGAAACAGCTTTGGGTCTTTGGAGTTCCTTTCCCTACCTACTTTTTTTAGAGGCGGGAGTCAGACAAACAGGCTTACTGGTTCTCAAGTTACGAGCAGATGTTTTGGCACAAATTCCGTAGACCTACGTATACAGGAGGGTTAATATATTTAATATATATACGTTCATTGACTCTCTTCAAGGTTGCAAGGCGTTCTGAAGGAACGTTCCCAACCCTTTACAAAACTTACACAAAAACTTTTAATCTACCTTAACACTAGTCCTTACAAACTACTTACTCTACCTATCTGTACACACACATACACACACACGCTCGCAATTTCCCTAACCTATGGATTTCCGTTTCCGTTTACATTTGTATGTTGTCTTACTCATGCCTTCTCTCTCACTCACTCTCTTTTCCTCCCCCTCCCTTCTTTCCCTTCTTCTCTTTATCTCCCTCTTCCCCCCTCACCTCCTCTAACCTCCTCAACCAACTCTCCCCCTCCCCCTCATTCCCCAACACCTCTCCAACCATTTCCTGCCACGATCTCCCTTCTTCCGCACATTCCTCTCACACATGTTTCCACGTCTTGTCCCCACCTCCACATACCCTGCACTTCCTTTTTTTCTCTGCCACCCAATATTTCCCTCTCCTCATACCGCCCCCCAGTCTATACCTGGCCATTCTTTGCTACCTACTTTTCCCCCCAGCTTTTTTTTAATTACCCCGGGACCCCCTCTCTTTTTACCATTCCATACCACCTATTAAATTTTGCTTCCCCTATCTCCTTCCACCTCTCCTCTCTTTGCCTATGCCTTTCTCTTTCATACACGTCTTCCCCTCTTCACTTCCCTTCTTCCCTTAACTCTTCCACCTCTATTTTCCATCCCCTACTCTCTGCCACTTCTTTTCTCTCTTCCTCCCAACCCCTTAAACTCTCCGTTTTTTTCGCCCTTTTCCTCATTTTCTCTCAGCACTTCCTCGCCAGCTCCCCTCCTTTTCCCTCCTCCAGTTTTTTCTCATACCCCATGCTCTTATAACTGCCCTTCCTCTTAGTTTCTCCCTTTGGATCTCCTCCCTAATCAAATACCCAGGTGTGCACCTTTCCACTCCCAATACCCACCTTAAATACCTTTCCTGTAACCTCTCTATTTCCCTTTTTTTCCTCCACTTCCATATTTCAACTCCGTAACTTATCACCGACCATATAACCATAGTCTCCTGCTCCAATCCCCTCCAAACGTTCTCTTTCCAATCCCCCATACCTGTCCTAGTAACGCCGCTCCTCTCCTTACCCTCTCTCTCGTTCGTCCTGCCTCTCATTATATTTTATTACATAACCCAAATAACAGAATTTCCTCACCTCCTCAATTACCTTACCCTTCCATCTCTAGCTCACCTTTTTCCACCTTTTCCCCCCTTTCTACATTGCATTACTTTTGTTTTTCCACTATTCAATACCAGTCCCCTTCTGTCTAAATACTCCTCTAATTTTCCCATCATTCCCTTTATATCTTTTTCACTCTCCGCCAACATCGCTATATTGTCCGCATACGTATATAACTTCCTCCCTCCCAACCTAATTCCACCCCAATCCCCTCTTCTCATCTCGTTATCAATACCCGCCAACAGCAACGTAAACAGACTCGGGCTTAACGGGCACCCATGTCTAAGTCTCCTTCTCGTCCAGAACCTCTCTCCCAGCTCCTTTCCCATCTTCACCATGCATACCGTCTCCTCCAACAGCTCATTACATCTCCTCACTAAGCCTTCCCTCATCCCTCTTATCCTTATCGCTTCCACCAGTATCCTCCTGTCCACCGAGTCAAAAGCTGCCTTCAAATCAAGTCTACAAACAACACCACCATCTTCCCCTTCTTCCCATTTATTTACCTATTTATTAAATAATTCAACACATAGATGTTACCCGTGGTCCCTACCCTTCTCCTGAACCCTGTCTGACTCTGCGGTAGCAAGCTTTTTCTTTCTACCTCCTTCCTCAGCCTTTCCGCCAAAACGGCAGCGTACACCTTGTACGCCGTTTGTGCTAAAGTCACCCCTCTGTAGTCCCGCACTTTCTCCCTTTCCCCCTTCTTTCCTATGGGCACTATAATTCCCTCCCTCTAATCCCCCGGTCAACCCTCTTTTCTCCACACTCTATTATACACCTCCCACAACTATTTCTTCACCACCTCCCCTCCAAACTTCCATACCTCATTTGAAATTCCATCACTTTCCATCACTTTTCTCTCCCTAAGTTTTCCCACCTTCCACACCTCCTCTCTCCTTATTTCTTCCTCTTCCTCTTCCAACTCTCCCTCTCTTCTTGCTCTCATCCTCACCCTCCCTTTCACTCGTCCCAACAAATCTCTAAAATACCCATCCCATTCTTGCATATTAATTCCCTCGTTCATCCTCTTCCTCTCCCTGTTTACCACCTTCCATACCTGCCCCTCTGTCTTAATCTCCTTTACCTTCGCTTCCCATTTCTCCGCTTTCCTTCTTTTCTTTTCCTCACACACCTTCTTGTATTGCTGTTTTTCCTCCCTATAACTGTCCCCATTCCCCTCTTCCTTTTTCCATTTCCTTAGCATGAGCCCAACCTTTTTTTCCCTTTCTTACATTCTTCAGTCCTTCTCTCCGCCCTTTTTTTTCTTCCCATTCACATTCCTTAATACCTTCTCTATCTTCCCTTTCAACCCCTGCCACTTCTCATCCACTCCCACTCCCTGAAATTGCTTATCTCCCACCAAATCCTTAAATTTTTTCATACCCTTCTCCGACCAATCTCCTCTCCCACTTCCTCCCTTCGCCCCCTTTTTTTACCCAAACTGTCCTCCACCCCTTCTACGCCGTCACTGGCTGGTGGCTGAGTCGACCTTCGCTTCCACCATTACCCTTTCTATCTTCTCCTTTGTCCTCCTGTCCCCCAACACGGTCGATCTAGTCGATCACCGACTCCCCTCTCCCCCCTATATATGTCCATTCTTCCTCCTCATCTCCTCTAATTTCCCCGTTAAAAATCGCCCACCCATGCTCCTCCGAAAACCTACATAGCTTTCTTACCTCCCCGTTTACCTTGCCATCTTTCGTTCTTCTTTCCCCTTTCCCCTTCTCTTCCTCTCCCTCTTCTACAAAACCTCCCTTCTTCCCCAACCTTGCGTTAAAATCGCCCCCTATCAGCACCCTCACTCCCGTCTCTATCTGCTCCACCCATTCCTTTAGCTCTTCCAGTTTCCTGTCCATATCCTTATTTATATACAC
The DNA here is from genome assembly GCF_003070985.1 of Temnothorax curvispinosus. Taxonomy (NCBI): domain Eukaryota; kingdom Metazoa; phylum Arthropoda; class Insecta; order Hymenoptera; family Formicidae; genus Temnothorax; species Temnothorax curvispinosus. Next base: position 25,978 of record NW_020213722.1, on the reverse strand, counting down.
TCCTACTATTCTCCACTACTCGTCCTCTAACCTTACCTTTATCGATATCATCTCTTCTTTATCTTTTTTTGTCCTCCCTTTTTCCATTTTAACCCCTACCCTCACCCCTACTATCATTCCTTCTACCGCCCTTCCCTTCCGATTCTTTCTCCCTGCTTTTTGCACTTCCCATACGTAACCTCTCGGCAGCCTTTCCTTTATCTTTTCCCATCTCTTTCCATCCACCCACGTCTCACATAACACCATTACATTCCATTTCTCCAGCCCCTTCTAGAACTCTTTATCTTTATTTAACCCCGCCACATTCCAAAAAGCCACCTTGTATATTTTCCTTCCCTCCTCTCTCTCTTCCCTCTCTTCCTCCTCCCCCTCCTCCTCTCCAAAACTTTTCTCTAATTCCTCCCTCTTCTCCTTCTCTTTATCTACTCTTCTTTCATCTACCCTACCCGTTCCCTCTCCCTCTTCTACTCCCCCTGTTTTTGTTCTTCATCTCTCTTGCCTTCTTCCTCTTTCCCTTGCCCTGCCTCCCAACACTTCCCTCTACTATCCCTGAGCACATCTCTTACCTCATCCCACACCCACCACTTCCCCTCTATCCATACCTTTCCCTGCCCTATCCGTTTCCTATCCCTATCCCGTACCCTTTTACCCTCTCCTCTTGCCTTCCATGCAATTTGATTTACCCTCCATTTTATCCTCCTTTCTTCCCATGTCAAATCTTCCTTTATCCAAGTACTTTCATCTCTCAATTTCCACTTATTTCTCATTATTCTTGACTTCTCTTCTTCACTTCCTACTCTTACCACTACCATACCTTTCTTCTCTCTCTTTCCCGCATCTATTTTTCTCTATTTTAATCTCCACTTCTATTTTTTTCATTACCTCCTCTATTTCCCCCTTTATTTCTCCCGCATCCTCTTTTACTCCTTTTATCAAAATGTTTCTCTTCCTTTCTCCCCTCTCCTTCACTTCATACCTTTCCAGCCTTTCTATCCTCTCCTTCCAAACAGACCTTCCCTTCTCCTCCCTTCTCCCTTCTCCGCATCCTTCTGCACCATTTCCTCCAGCGTGACCTCCCTTCTTTAACTCCATCTTCATCCCCTCCAATTTTTGTTCTAAATCTTTTATTATGTTCTTAAACTCCTTTCTCTTCCTGCTCCATTTCTCCTCTCTCGCCCTTAACTCGTTCCTTATCTTCTCTACTTCTTCCACCATTGTCTCCCTCTGCCCCTTCGCCACCTCTCTTAATTCCTCTCTCACCCCCCTTAACCCCTCCCTCAGCTCCTGTCCTAATTTTCTCAGCAACTCTTTCATATCCACATCTTCCCTTCCTGGTGGCGTTCTCTCAACATTCCTGCTTTTCTTAAAAAAGTTCTCGCTCCCTTTTTTTCCCAACCGCTCCTTCTTCTTTTTCCATTGTATCCCTTTTCCTCTTAAAAAACTCGTCTATATTCCCCGTACTACCGCATCTCTCTTCCCTAATTTATCCGCGAACTGTGCCATCTCCTATCCTCCTACTCTATGGCCGAACTGCTTCCCCACGCTATTCCCGAACTCCCCAGAATTCCCTAGCTTTTTACTCTAGCGCTCTATACTCTTCCCCTTCTACGTCTGCCTCTCTAACTTCTACCTTCTTGTTTCTCCTCAGCCTCCACGGGCTCTCTCTCTCTCTGAACCCTTCGCGCTTCCTCCACTCTCACACCCTCCCTCTCACTCTCTGATCTCTCCCCTCGCTTGTCACACTCTCTCTCTCACTCTACCTCTCACACTCGCACTCCACTTTTCACGCACAAAATACGTCGTCTCACACCTAACCAACCGGAAACGGAAGTCCTAATATATTTAATATGTTTCTTATTTTTTAACAAATTTAAAAAGCTGTCGAACGAGTCAACATCACATTGCGATGGATAAACGGAGATTACCGTTAACAAAAAAGGAATAACGAAATAAACAAATAGAACGTTCAAAAACATCATCCGAGTGCCTTCAGCAGCCCAGAGTGATATTTTGCTAAGACATAGAATTGGTCGCACGTATTTTATAAATATAAATATACCCTAAAGTTTGAGTGCGTGACACACGAACGGAAACATACACGCGAGTAATTTAAAAGGGAGTATTCTAGTGTATAACTTGAACTTGCACTTTTTTAGCTTTTTTCGGGGTTTTTTTTACAAGGAACCAGTGAAAATGGTGGTAAAGCCAAGTTGTTTATTTCGTTTTTATTACTTTGCATTTCAGTTTTAAGCGTTTCAGTGACTAATTCAAATTTATCTACATATTATCTTAGTTAGCGTTATGGCTGCGCGCCCTCTGTTAGTAGTCGAGTCAACTTCTTAGTAATTTTGGCGCCAGCGCTTAGGTTAGGTCAGGTTCGTTCACACGATTGTACAAGCAGCACATTTTCACTCATGCCCGAAATAAAGCATTCTGGATTTTAAAACCTTCGCAATTTATTCAAGAGATACCTACAGTACCTCGTTAACATTTTGGCCCCCAACGTGGGGCTCGGGTGGAAACAATCGGATTGAAGATAGCAATCGATAGATTCGCAAGCAGAATCATAGCATAACCTGTCGCATAACCTCGCAACGCGGGATCGTACAACCGCAACATGGCAGAGTTGAAGAGATTGAAGGCCGCACGCGCACAACTAAAAGGCCAGGTAACAAGAGTAAATACATTCCTAACATCCGAGCAGGAAATAATCCGCCAGCAAGCACAAGCGCGGCTGGAAAGGCTGCAAGAAATATGGATAGCGTTCAACGAGATGCAGACGCAAATAGAAGTCGCAAAGGCGGACGACGAAGAAGACTTAGATCAAGTTACACAACAAGAATTGGGAGAGCGAGAAGTATTCAAGTGGGCATACTACAAGGCAGTGGATGAAGCTCGCGCGATCATAACACCAGCTCAGATAGCGGCGCAGCCAGTGCCGGAAACACAACAACGAGAATTCGGATTGCAAGGTAATATTGACATAAAGTTGCCTACACTACAATTGCCTATTTTTACAGGCGAATATGATCAGTGGATGCTATTCAAGACGCTTTCCAATCACTGATTCACGAAAATCGCAAGTTGTCGGACGTACAGAAGTTTCAATATCTCCGAAGCACGTTAAAGGACGAGGCATTACAGGTCATAAGCGGACTAAATACGTCGACGAAAAATTACCTCGTAGCGTGGGATCTACTAAAAGGTCATTACGGAAATAAAAAGTTAATTATAAATAGTCATTTATCAAAATTATTAGAATTTCTTACAGTCACAAAAGACAAGCATGTGTCGTTGAAGCAATTCGTTATGCACCTTCGTACGCATTTAAAGGCCTTGCAAGTTTTAGGCCAACCCACAGATCAATGGGATACAATCATCATTTTTCTGGCGAGAAGCAAACTAGATTATCAATCCCAGCGAGCATGGGAAGAAGAGATCAGCCAGCAAGATCAAGATCACATGCCTACAACGGAAGAATTTCTTAAATTCCTCAACGAGAGATGCCGCACTATGAAGATGTTAGATAGTAATATTAGTCGGCGGGAGACAATTCCGAAGGGTAATGTAAATAAAAAAGTTGATAAACGAGTAGCGTTAGCAGCAACATCTCAGATATGTCAAATGTGCAAAGAATCTCATTGTTTGTTTAATTGCTCAGACTTTTTGAAATTGTCAATACAAGATCGACTCACAGCTGTGAAAGAAAAACAATTATGTATTAATTGTCTAAAGTCCGGTCATTATGCAAGAGAATGCAAATCTACAAAATGTCGCAAGTGTTCCAGATCTCATAACACATTATTACACATTGAGCGAGAAGAATCGTCAGCAAAGGATTCTCACAAGCAAGGTTTGCCTCCGAAAAAGTCGGAAGAAACGGAGCAGGCTGTAGTTATGCATTGTGTTCAGAACAGAGAGCACGATGAAGCAAATCAAACGAAGGTGGAGCGTTTAAATAAAGGAACGCATTCTCAAGTTATTTTAGCAACCGCTCAGGTGTATGTACGTGATGGTCAAGGAAGGAAGCAAACATGTTGCGCACTGTTAGATCCCGGATCGCAGTCGCATTTCGTCATTGAAGAATTAGTTAGAAGATTGCAGCTACCATGCAAGGCGGAATCATCGGCTATTAATGGCATAATGCGCAACACTACAAGTATTGAGCGCTCAACCAAAGTTTGCATTGAATCTCAAAATACAACATACAAGGCTGAGTTGGATTGTTTGGTCATCCCTGTAATAACGGAGCGACTACCACAAATCAAGATAAACAAGAAGTTGATTGGCATCCTGGAAGATCACAGATTAGCGGATCCTGCATTTGACAAACCAGGCCCTGTCGACATCTTGATAGGCGCTGGGCTGTTCTGGAGTCTCTTGTGTGTTGGCCAAATAAAAAGGACCAAAGGACATTCAACCTGGCAAAAAACTCAGCTCGGATGGATCGTCGGAGGAGAGCTTATCGAAGCAAACGCAGACAAAATAAGACCAACTACGTTTCTGATAACGAATCAAGTTCTAAACAACCAGCTGGAGAGGTTTTGGACACAGGTGGAAGTTCCTGAGAGTAAACAGCTTAGTCCCTCAGAAGCCTATTGCGAAAAATACTTCAGAGATACGACAACGCAAGATGCAACAGGAAGATTTGTAGTACGATTACCAAAGAAGGAAGATGTTTCGCTTGGCGATTCGAGGCAGCAGGCAACCAGAAGATTTTATGCATTGGAGCGTCGTTTTCGAAGACAGCCTTCCCTCAAAGAAGAATATGTACGATTTATGGAAGAGTACAAAAAAAGAGGACACATGAGTCGAGTATCTCCAAACATACTAGAGGAGAAAGACATATGTTTTATTCCGCATTAACCAGTACTGCGACCTGACAGTCTCACAACCAAGCTTAGGGTTGTATTCGACGCCTCGGCGAAAACTGATAACAATCATTCTTTGAACGATATGCTTATGGCTGGCCCCAACTTACAAAACGAATTGATGCACATATTGTTGAGATTTTGCACTTACAATTTTGTGATTACAGGTGACATTGCAATGATGTTCAGACAAGTCTTGGTGGCAGAAGCAGATCGCAAGTTTCGCAGTTAATCCTTTGGAGGAAAAATGAGGCAGATCCATTGGAAATATTTACGTTGAACACCGTCACATACGGACAAATATGCGCAATGTTTTTGGCTATACGTTGCCTCAAGCAATTGGCGGAGGAGCACGGAATTGATTTCCTAATAGCTCTAAGAGTTCTACTAAAGGACTTTTATGCAGATAACGTTATCACTGGCGACGATAATCTTGAGAAGGATATCGAATTACAGAAGAAGCTTACTGATCTATTGGCAAAAGGTCAGTTCCATTTGAGGAAGTGGAGAACAAACGACGATCATCAAACTTTGAGTCATTTTATGGAAGAGAGTAAAGCAGAGGAGTTGCTAGTAATCAACAAGGACGCCCCATTGAAGACGTTAGGAGTCTTATGGAATCACAAGGAAGATTTTCTACAATACGACGTGAAGCAAGCAAAGACTGGTCCAGTTACAAAACGCAGCGTGCTTTCACAAATCGCCCAGATCTACGATCCCTTAGGTCTGCTAGGGCCTGTCATGATTGTTGCAAAAATCATGATGCAGCAGTTATGGACGCTTAACTTGGAGTGGGACGAAAGTTTGCCGCAAGAGCTTCATAGCAAGTGGAAGATTTATCAATCGTCATGGAGTCAACTCAACAGCTTGAAGATCCCTCGGAAGATTAAAGAGAAGAGTTCTACAGAAATAATCATTCATGGATTTAGCGACGCCTCAGAGCGCGCTTATGGAGCCTGCTTATATGCAGTTACTTGTGATTCAGATGGCAATTTTCAGTCGCATCTACTCTGTGCTAAATCAAGAGTAGCCCCCTTAAAGACTATAACAATCGCTAAATTAGAATTAAATGCCGCGTTATTGCTTGGAAATCTTTACAAGACAGCCAAAGACGCTCTTAAAGATAGAATCAAACTCGGACGATTATGGTGTAATTCGAATATTGTGATCCAGTGGATATGTACATGCCCGAGTACATTAAAGATTTGTAGCAAACCAAGTTTCTCAGATACAGACTCTAGGTTTACAAGACGTTTGGCAGCATGTACCATCAGCTGAGAATCCCGCGGATGTTTTGTCAAGGGGAACAACTATCGAAAAGTTGCAGACCAACAAGTTATGGTGACATGGGCCGTGGTGGCTTTCAGATGAGAATTCATGACCTGAACAACCCAATAGTGTGGAGATCCTACCAAAGAGGAAAAATATCGCTAGTTTCGTGGTGACAGCTCAGCCCACAGGATTGTTACCATCGGTATCATCATTTAAACGACTTCTTAGAGTCGTTGCATATTGTTATAGATTCAGTGATCGATGCAGATCAAAAACTGGCACTGGAGCTTTTACTGCAGCAGAATTTGTAAAGGCAGAAACAGCAGTCGCGAGATTGGTACAAGCAGAAGCTTTCCCACAAGAACTTTATGATCTACAGAATGGACAACCTGTAAAGAAAAACAGCAAATTAATCGCATTGGATCCCTTTCTGGATGGCAGCGGTCTGATTTGCGTAGAAGGTCGATTGCAGCATTCGGATTTAACTCACGAAGCGAAACATCCGATTATATTGCCGTCAAAGCATCACGTCACTAAATTAATGTTCAGAAACGAGCATATCAAGATGCATCATTGCGAAGCAGAGCAGTTGTTGGCAGCCGTCAGACAAAAGTATTGGGTCCTTTCAGGCCGAAAGGAAGCTAGAAGGATTACACGATCTTGCATAGATTATTTTCGTTGGAGACCTACAGGTGTGCAAGTCAAAATGGGAAACTTGCCAGCAGCAAGAGTCGCAGGATATGTTCGCGCCTTCGCGGTGACTGGTGTGGATTACGCCGGCCCCATAAAGATCAAGGAGAGCATACGTCGTGGAAGGGTACATACATCAAAGGCCTACAATAGCATTATTTGTGTGTTTTCACACAAAGGCAGTGCATCTCGAATTGGTCACAGATCTTACAACCGAATCGTTCCTAACAGCGTTGCGGCGTTTTACGGGACGAAGAGGCAATTGTTTGCAATTATATTCGGACAACGCTACTAATTTTGTAGGCGCAGCAAGAGAACTCAAGGAGATATATGACTACGTAAAGGAAAACAAAGAAGTGATACAAGAGCAGCTTGCCAGTCAGAAAATAGAATGGCATTTCATCCCCCTAAGGACACCAAATTTTGGAGGAATATGGGAATCGAACATCAAGAGTATGAAGAAGCATTTCTACGTTGTAACAAAGGGACTTTCGCTAACTTTTGAAGAATGTTACACGTTGCTGGTCGGCATTGAGTCCGTCACTCAAGGCCGATAACTCCTTTGTCCAATGATGTGCGAGACTTATCAGTCTTAACGCCTTAGCATTTCCTGACCGGGGAACGTTTACTACAACCAGCAAAATTAGATTATCTTGAGGTACCTGACAACAGATTAAAGCTTTGGCAGCATTTGCAGAAGGTCCGTCAGGATTTTTGGCGTCGCTGGCAGAAAGAATACTTGGTGGAGCTTCAACGTCGAAACAAGTGGACCGGCGGAGAGGAAATTTGCAACCCGGAACGTTGGTGCTGTTGAAGGAGGACAATTTACCACCACTATAATGGGCAGCCGGAAGAATCATCAAAGTCCACCCGGGTAGCGATGATGTCGTACGCGTCGTTACTGTGCAGACGGCAAATGGAAAGTTCAAACGATCGGCAAGGAATGTTTGCCCTTTACCCATAGAAGACTGTAATTAAGTTAAGATTTACTTATTTTGCAGGTAGAATCATAGTTAAGATTATTCATTTCTGAGAATAGTTATTTTGAAAGGAGCCTTTCAAGGCGGGCGGGAATGGTAAAAGCCAAGTTGTTTATTTCGTTTTTATTACTTTGCATTTCAGTTTTAAGCGTTTCAGTGACTAATTTAAATTTATCTACATATTATCTTAGTTAGCGTTATGGCTGCGCGCACTCTGTTAGTAGTCGAGTCAACTTTTTAGTAATTTTGGCGCCAGCGCTTGCGTTAGGTCAGGTTTGTTCACACGATTGTACAAGCAGCACATTTTCACTCGTGCCCGAAATAAAACATTCTAGATTTCAAAACCTTCGCAATTCATTCAAGAGATACCTACAGTACCTCGTTAACAAATGGTTAATATTATCTTTTTATGTATATATTTTATTATTGTTAGAGAACATAAAAAATATTTTTTTGAACTGAAATAATAAATATAATTATTAATGAAACCTTATCGAATAAATGGCGAAAAAAAAGCGCCCTAAATGGCTTCCATGATTGCGCCCATTCTGCTTGTCTGAAACAAAAAATACAAAAAGATTTTTAATTAGTATAAGTATGGCTATAACAAAAACTAGAATAAAAATAAAAAAAATGGCGGCACTTTGAAAATTAAGTATGGATTTTTGCGAGTTTTTTTAATCTTTCGAAGGCTGTAAAAATTGTAAAAAAAATTTTTTACTTAATTCTAGTTTGGGCTATAGCGACACACCTGCTGAGGATGTACGCAAAAGCTGGACTTGATCGGTCAAATAGATCTTGAGATATCATGGAAGTCATTTTTTTCGCCATGTATTCGATAGGGTTTCATTAATATTTATATTCATTAATTCAACTCAAAATAATATTTTTCGTTCTCTAAAGATAATAAAATATATACATAAAAAGCTAATATTGACAATTTTCACTGATTTCTTGTAAAAAAATCCCGAAAAAAAGCTTAATAAAAGCGCATGTTACACTAGAATACCTCCTTAAAATACACGGGTACACGTGTACCCGCGGTGACCCGTGTCAGGTGTAACGTCCCATACCGCACATGATATCATTCGAATGTTCTGTACTCGTACTGTAAATATACGTATCGTATATAATATACTTCGAACATTTCTATATAGCACCTCTCTAGTAGTATATTATTTCTCATAAATTCTCAGGACGTACTTGTAATATCTCATAGTAGTATATTATTTTTCGTAAATTCTAAGGACGTACTTGTAATATCTCACAGTAGTATATCATTTTTCGTAAATTCTCGTATACTACTCAGAATATAGAGTGAGTCACTTTAATCGACGCAAGCAAATATCTCGAAAAATATGAAAAATATGAAAAAATGTTTTGGACAAAAGTTGTATGGTCTAAAGGGGGACACACGATTCTGATATGAGTCATGTCATAGATGTTGTCGTTTTCAAGAAATTTTAAAGGCGATTAATTTCTTAACTTAAACTTGATTTTTTCTTTGAAATAAAAGTTGTAGATCTCGTCGAGACATTTTCAAAACATTATAATAAAGTTCTCTTTCTTTTCGTTAAGAATTTCCTGAGATATTTAAAATTTTATCATAATATTTTTAATATATAAAAAGGGAATATAATAAAATATCTCGTAATGTATTCACTTTTCAATGACTTTACCTTCATACTTTTATATGTAGAATAATGAAAGAAATCGATTGCTGTAAAAAAAAAACAGAAAAAATATTTAAATGCATTTTAATAGACGCATTCAATTTTGTAAAATTGCAAATGTAATAATTAATATTATTGTTGCACTCCGGCGGCTTTCGCACACTCACTCCGCATTCCCGCACTCGCTCGCGCGTTTACTCGCGACCCACGGAATGAGGAAACACATGTTTAGCAAAGAAAGGATGGTTTATTGCGTACGTTTACAATTGCGCAGCGCGAACCGAAACGTCCGCTCGAGTTTCAGTTAGAAGGAAATCTGACAGCCGGGCTGTATCAACAACTCATAGCAACGCCCGTTGCTAAAGACGCTCCGCGCGGAAAATACCGGGCAAAGCTGACGAACTCAGCGTGAATGCAACACTGCCCCCCCCCTGTTCTTCAGATTGTTGTCCCAACAATCCGGAAGGGCAGTCTCCAGGAGGTTTCATTTTCTTCGCAGGCTCTAGGGCTCTGAAGCGTATCTCGCCCTATCCCGAGCTGTTGCCACAGGATATCGGACTTCATCTCCTCTGGGCCCAACCTGCTACCAAAGACTTTCTGTCCTCTTTTTGTTCCTCGCCGTTACAGGAGGCTCTCTTCCTCTCCGGCTTTACGAACTGGAACTCCATTACAATTTCTCCTCGACGTGGTTCTCTTCGCCGCCGCTCTCTCTTTCCGCCGCAAATGTCGCCCCACGAAGTCTTCGGATAAGGGGGGGTAACTTCCTGAGGACCCATCGTTTCTAACCGAAATATCTGTTCGTATTAGGACTCCCCTAATCTCTGCCTCGGCATTCGCCCTAGTCCCTCGGAAAAATCTCAGTCACAAAAACTGCCGAGGGAGAGGCAGTTTTCTTTCAACCGATGGTCTTAAGGTAACAATGAAGAGACTCCACTCCGTGTCCTTCAAGAAGCTCTTCCAATGGAGAAACGATGACTCTCCCTTAAACACAAAAAAAAACAATACACGCAGTAACACTTAACAACTTGAAAGAAAAACTTTCTTAAGGATAAATCGGGTTCCGATTTCTCTAACTACTTCCTACCGTTCTCTCATAAAAAGAGGCTAACCTATCCGCATGTACTACCCTCTTTCTATGTCTGGGGGATTTTTGAATGCAAAATACCACATCACTTAATTTTCTTACAATTAAAAAAGGACCCTCCCAACTACTTTGCAATTTCGGGGTCTTCCCCTTCTCTCTTCGAGGATTATAAAATCACATTTTCTGATTTTCTCGAAAAAGGTTCTTCCTGGCTCCACGATCATATCACGCTTTTACTCTAGAAGATTTAATTTCTAACTTATCTCTGACTACGGAATGAATCCCCTCCAACTTTTCCCTTAGCCTTTTGATAAAATCGCCTCCGACTTAAGGCTCTCCTCCCGAAGTCCCGGAGGACTGCTTTGTAATAAATCCAAGGGCAACCTAAGATTCCGGGTACAATACATCTCCGCAGGAGTTACGCCCGTGGTCTCACGTTTTGAAGATCTGTAAGCCAAAAGGAATAAGGGGATCCACCTATCCCAATCTCTTTGATTTTTGGAGATAAAAACCCCGGGCTCAGCCATAGGGAAAATAGATCCCGGTCAAATTGGTTGAAACTGTAGTATGTTGTACTTCATAATCTCCTGATTAAAAGTGTTAATGGGCACGAAGTCCGAAAACCATCTACTTTTCGAATTATCAGACGTTGAACATGATAAAAATGAGGATATTAGAGATATTTTATTCTAGAGTATCCACGACGATAAATCTTTATGTGTGTCACGTATGTGTGCGTGTGCGTGCGTGCGTGCGTGCGTGCGTGCGTGCGTGCGTGAGGGTGAGGGTGAGGGTGAGGGTGAGGGTGGGGGTATGTCTGTGTATGTGTGTGTAAATGTAGGTGCGTGTATATTCTTATAATCAGTGCACCGTCGGCATTAGCATGACCAAATGTACACCGCGTGGAGGTTGCGCGATCGGATTTTGTACATCTTTTGGCCCTGAAAAGGACCGGTTAATGTACATGATTAGGGTCGCTCGTTGATATTACGTCGCTGCGGTCGGTTCACTGAATCACGAATGGATTCGATTATCTGGTTTGAAGGATAATGATTAGGTTGATGTTGTGCGTAACCCATAAACCAGATGATAGAAGCAATGTGTGCACAGGTACCGACGCGACAGTGCGAGCACCGGATTTGCACGTGCAGTAATAGCCTTGTATAGGATCTTCATTTTTTTGATCGTTTTCGTCCTTATTTGTAGATCGATATGCTTTGGATCAAAGCTGATGTTTTGCGGCATTACGGAAGCGAGAAGATACTCTTGCTCGCAACAAACCCGGTTCTGGTAGTCGGTTCTTATCTCTTAACATTTTAATATGCAATTCTTTATCTTCATTTCTTTGTTTATCTTGAATGTATGATGGTGCAAGTTTTACTTGGTATACTCCGATGGTAAAGTTCTTTAGGTATTCAAGAGTTAAAACTGGAAAGTTTCTTCAGCACTCAATCGAACCCATCTCTGAACGTTTCTGGTGGCGAGATTTTCAGCTTCAACCAAGGTTTTAACAACATTTGGTTCTCTCGCTTTCTGGAGTAATTGTTGGGCTATCTGAGCATTAGCTTCTCTCATAAGAATAAGAGGATAATATCTATTTATAACCGCTCCATAGCTATTCTGTAATATCTTAAATCCACAGTCAAATTCCTTCAGCAAACAATGCAAATTTAGCATGTTTACATGTAGGCGACTTTTACAGAATAGCTGGAGCGATTATAAATAGATATCATCCTCTAATTCTTCTAAAATCTATTTAATTCGTTTTTGTGGAACAATAGTTGATAAATCCTGGATTTTAGACTAGGAGCCTCCTATATCTTATGAAGAACTTCACTCTTCAAGACAATAGCGTCCCAATAGGAAAAGTAAATTTGAGCGGAAACGTCCCCTGCCGAAATCTCAGATCGTGACGGCCGTACCCCCGTTTCCTTGCCTTATTAAATTGTCGCGATACTTTGATCCTCTAACTGGTCTTTCTTCCATTCATCTAAGGTTTCTCCCAGCAAAATTATTCGCGCGACTGTCTTTTCTGATTCGACTGAGTTCTTCTCCTCTACTCTAGCACAAAACGTACAGCCGTCAATTTCGCACTGACGGCTGAATAATCCATCGGCGTTTCCGTGCAAAAGACCTCTACGATAAACAATCTCAAAGTCATATTGTTGGAGTCTCTCCAACCAGCGAGCTAATTGTCTCTCTAAGTCCTTGAAGGACATAAGCCATCTAAGGAAAGCGTGATCTGAACGAATAATAAACTTGCGCCCCAGAAGGTAATGTCGAAAAGATTTTACCGAGTCGACTATCACTAACAACTCACGACGAGTAACACAATAATTTTTTTCCGTTTTACTCAGCATACGGCTGAAGTACGCGATAACCTTTTCTAACCTTTCTTGCCTCTGGGATAACACTGCACCAATCCCGATGTTAGAAGCGTCCGTGTCCAACACAAACTCACCCTCCCCTCTCGGGAAAGAAAGTACGGTAGAGGATGTTAACACCCGCTTTAAGTTCTCAAAGGAGTTCTGACACTCCTCCCCCCAAATAAATTTCACTTGATTTGCGGTAAGCACAAAGAGGGGCTTTGCTAAAGAAGAGAAACCTTTAATAAACTTCCGATAATAAGAACAAAAACCGAGAAAACTGCGTAATTGTCTTTTGAAATGGGAGATCGGCCATTCCTTTACAGCGGAAATCTTATCGGGGTCTTAGTAATGCTCTCTACCGAAACCACATGTCCCAAATATTTAACCTGCTTTTCGAAAAGTACACATATCTTAGGATTGATTTTTAAATTAGCTAAACGCAATCAATAAAATACTTCTTTCAAATTTTCCAACATTTCTTTAAAACTTTTTCCAAAAATGATAACATTGTTCAAATAGGACAAACAAATATTTGATAATAATTTTCATAAAACGTTTTTTATCAAAAGTTCAAATGTGACAGGGGCGTTACAGAGACCAAAAGGCATTACGACAAACTGTTATAATCCATTCCCGATAGAAAAAGCCGTTTTCTTGCGATCTTTCGGGTGGATCTTTATTTGCCAGTATTCGCTCTTTAAATCCAAAGTAAAGAACCAACTATTACCCGATAATTGGTCCAGGATGTCGTCAATCCTGGACAAGGAGAAAGAATCCTTTTCAGTAACCTCGTTGACTTTCCGAAAGCCGATACAAAAACGGATTGATCCATCTTTCTTTTTGACAAGAACGACCGAAGAGACCCAAGGGCTATGCGACTCCTCAATCACGCCCTATTTCCTCATTTCTTCAATGATTTTTTCGACTTTCTCTCGCATTTAAAAAGGAACACGTCGGGGAGTTTGTTTAATCGGGGTGGGATCTTTTAAATTAATCTCATGACTAACGACTCCACAATTTCCCGCAATGACGTCTTCAGAAAAGACATCCTGATAAAAAAATCCAGCAAAAACCTCCCTCTGTCCTGCGTCCAAATTTCAGAATTTTTTCAAATAACTTCTTTAAGAAAAAAGGAACTTTTTCGGAAAAATTTACTACCCGAGAGCAACACAAAACCTTTTCGATTTCTGACTCCGTTTTTTCAAAAGCCGAATCAAAAATACCTCCTAGATTTATAATTTCTAAGAAATCTCTCCCCAACAAACACTGATCGTCAATTTCCGCCACGTACATTGAAACTTTCTCAGAAAATTTTCCTATTCGAACTTCTACCTCAATTTTAAACTCCATAGGGACCCTCTCTCCCGTGGGATAACGAAGAGAACAATTCTCGACCCGAATTTTCCCTTTAATATCTCCGAGAAACTTCCCTCTCAAAATGGAAACATCGAAATCCGTATCGATTTTAAAAGAACAATTCTTCCCATTTAATTTCCCCTTGTAACAAAAATTATCATAATCACACTTATTACTAATTGAACGAATTGTAACTTCCGGGGTTTTATCTGCGCGGGTCACTCTCCCTCCGCTGAGAGTAACTATTCCGCGTTTCCCTTTTCCGTGTTCGCGGGACATTCGGCCCGGAAATGCCCAACCTTACCACAAAGCCAGCATTCGTTTGCGGAGACGCGGTTTCCGCGATAATTGCGCGAAAAATCTTTGCGGACGTTATTCTCTTTCTTTCCCTCGGACTTTTCGCCGCCTTTGTTTTGAGGCAAGGCTTTCTCTTTTCCCTTTTCTCCAAAGGTTTTCCAAAATTCTCCCTCCTTTTCCCGGATTCTCCGAAATTTTCCCCTTGTATGGCCTTAAAAGCCTTCGCCTTCTCTACCGCTAATTTCAATGAGATAACTCCTTCCAACTGGAGAGTCCTCTTCACAAAGCCGTCCATTAAGGCAGATATAAATTGTGAGCACGCAATCTTATGCCGAACAGCGAAGAGCACTCGGGGTACGCCAACCGAGCAAAGTCTCTCCTACTCGGAACCGAGAGACGCAAAATTCTCCCTTTTCTGTTTTCGATTCGTGAAGAGGGAGTAATAATTTTGGGAGAAGTGCCCCTCCCCGAAACGCAATTCAAGCTTCGATTTCAGCTCTGCGTATTCTAGGTTTTCAACGTCCTCGACCGAGTCCAGAATCAAGCGCGCTTTTCCCGTTAAACAAAAGGCCAATACGATGGTCCTTGACGCGTCGCTCCAATGATTTGCGAGAGCAATAATCTCCAATTAGGAGAAAAATTCCCGTAACGGTACCGATCCGTCATAAACGTCGGGCTTAAGTTTATATCCGAGCTCCGCGCGCACGTCGTTTACGCCCGTAATCGCGCCCCGCGCCCCCGTACTTTCTCGCGCGTCGCTCACTCCTGAATTCGCGGCATAGGCCGTGGGGTCCGCGCTCACGTCACTCGCCCCCGGTAGCGCGAAACGCGTCCTTAAATCCCCAAACGCTCTATTTTATTGGAGGAACTTAGCTGTTGACGAAGGAGTAGTAGCTCTTCGTCCCGACGTTGTAGCTCCGCAATAAAAACTGCCTCCCTCTGCGCCTGCTCCTCGCGCATCGCTCGCATCTCCTGAAGAACCACTTGGAGGGTCTCGGCTTGCGTCGTGGCCTGTGGTAGGGTCTCGTCCCGCGTTTTCCTTCTCGAGGGGGCCGCAGTTGAAAACGGCCGTTTTGAAAACGTCTCGACAAGATCTACAACTTTTATTTCAAGGAAAAAGTCAAGTTCTATTTAAGAAATTAGTCGCCTTTAAAATTTCTTAAAAATGACGATATCTATGACATGACTCGTATCGAAATCATGTGTCCCCCTTTAAACCATACAACTTTTATCTGAAACATTTTTCCGTATCTTTCATATTTTTCGAGATATTTGTCTGCGTCGATTAAAATGACTTACCCCATAAAAATTCAATTTGACTCAGAGCCACCGCACAAGACTCTCGTATGGTCACGTAGCGTAACATAACGTGAGTCAACGCACAAGAAACGTATTGGTTACGGCCGTTACGACGTTATACGTTTCTTGTGCGTTGATCTACGTTACGTTACCATGCGAGAGCTTGTGCGGAGGCTCTAACCAATACGTTTCTTGTGTGTTGACTCACGTTACGTTACGCTACGTGACCATACGAGAGTTTTGTGCGGTGGTTCTTAATCTACCATCACGCTAGTAACACGCGCTGCCGCCACGCGGCGTACTTTCTCGTAATTAAAAATCATCACGCGTTCAATATAAGAGACGAGCTTGCGAGATGCTGCAAAATGCTTAAACCTTGATATTGTTTGCTGCGGATCAGTTTAAGTCGCCTTAAGTAATCCTTATATCTCACGTAGCACAATGCAGGAGGCAAAAAACATTTTATTAATTTAATTTAACATAATAAGTACATATACAGTGCATATTCTATCCTTAGTTTTATATTGGTACTTGTGATGTTCTTGGTATTTACTGCAAAATATTTTCAGTATATACTACGAACTAGAAAAAGACGGACATAGAAATATTCTCAGTATGTCCGCAGTAAATCGTAGTACGTATCTCGAATGTTTTGAGAACATACGCAATATATATGAGAATATACTGCTGCGATATCCTTCGAACGCTCTCAGTATAATCTACATGTGCTGTATGGGGTGTAGAACGACTACACGTGTCGTGTATTTTAAAACACGTTTCTGACCGGAAGCTCTAATAGAAACAATAAAAACTGGCACGTATGTACGCAAAAATTACATTTTGTCGGTAAAAAGATGACTTCAGCATCGCCTCTTTCAATTGTTTCTTTTAATTTATAACTAATAAAACAATCGAGCGCGCTCTTCTCTACGTGTTTATAAATTCCTCTTCGAATTTTTTCCTTAGTTTTACCGATATACGAAAGAAAATTCTCGCAGACAGAGAGACGTGCAATTGTATATCGCTGCAGATCGCATATCGTTTGCTTGCGTCACCTATCGCTTGACGGGCAAGTTTATTTTTCAGCAACAACGGTGACAGCGCGTCGTCGCCGCCACCGCTGAAGCTAGAACGACCACGTTCCTTGAGCCTCTACTCCGAGGAAGAGCAGAAGCAGCGTAGCCTCGAGATGACCACCGTCCCGACGCCTGTCGTGCCAGACAATCAAACCAAGCCCTTCGTCCCTGTCCTGCTGGAGGCCGAAAAAATAGAGAAGAACGTGAAACCGTCGCCATCGTGCGGCCAGGAAGTGGCCACCGGCACCAATCAACACGGCCATCTGGATCTCAAGTTCTATCATTCACCTTTGTGGTGAAACGACCCTGACACTTAAGCTGACACGTAGTTATCTTCTTCATCATTATTATTATTATTATTATGTTTTCTTGGAGGAGCTTAGAACCTCTTATAAAAATTTTTCACCGTTTTTGGACCGCGAGAACGGTCAGTTTGAGTAGTAAAAACGTGCATTTGGTTCAATGAGTACTGACCCGTTTATGGGGCGCAAAGCGACCCTTTTGCTTAAAAACGAGTGGTTGTCACTCATCAATTGAAAAACGAGTATTAAAAACGGACAATCTACTCAAAAATATTCATACGCATACTCGCATATACTCATCATGTTCTTTTGCAGTAGACTGCGCGTGCTTGAGAGTGCAAGAAACGAACATAAAAATGATAAAACGGGCTAAAAACGATCTATATAAGGTGTAAAAGCGGTGAAATATTTTTATAAGGGACGGAGCGGATCAATATAAGGTTAACACTAAACTTGATTTTCCTTCCCAGATAGCACAGGTAATCGTTATGAACTCAAAAAGGATTCACCTTTTTAAATTCTTTATGAATTCGCGTAATTTATTCGAAATAAACTCAAAAAGAATTCCTTTTCACATTTCATGTTTGAAAAAAAAAACTGAGCGCTAGTAACGCGCGCTACCGCCACGTAGCTATAATATACATGTGTCAGTACCTTCTCGTAAGCAAAAATCCTCATGCGCTAAGATAAAAGGCGAGTTTGTGAGATACTCGGCGCTCAAGCTAAATGTTTTTTTTTTACTTCCCATTTATTTCATTCTGGAATAAAACTGTGTTCTAATTTTCAAAATCTCTTATTGTTCTCGATCGCTATATTAAATACGATTTATGCAGGTTTAACTTGTTTGGGAACTGCACCTAAACCTATTGGAACTATATATGGTAAAAATATACATTAACTTAGCCACCTCTGATGATCTTGACCTTGACATATGTTGTCAAGGACATGTCGTGGGGAGGCTCACGGAAGGTATACTTGTGATACACGGGGCCTCCCCAAAAAGCGCCGGGAGGGACATTCGAGGGGGTTTTTAGTGGGTTAAAGTCCCACATAACCGCCCTCCCCACCCCGGGGGAAGGCGTATCCGTGTGGATTTTCCCCCCCCGTTATAAAAAAGGACATGTTGACCCTAATTAACTTTTCCTTATATAACTTAATCGTCGCTCATTGCTTATTTAAAAGTTATGAACAAAAATGTTTGAAAGATATACGAATTTATGTCAATATATACTAAGGGAAGTAATTTATTGCTGATATGTGTATATAGACAGTACATATATAAGCGGGGGTGGGTGGGGATGGACCTTAATTTTTTATTTAAAAATTGAAAAGGAGTAAATTACATTTCTTTTGTTTCTGTAATTGCTGTATCAAACGCAATATCATCATGTAATGGATACATTTCTGCCGTTATCCGAAAAAAATTTGCATATGCTGTAATAGTATGTTTTATTTTTTCAGTGCTGAGAGAAGTAATTTGCTGATATGTGTGTATAGACAGTCTACATGTATATGCTTGTATTAGCAAATTATTTCTCTTAGCACTGACACAAACTTGTCTCAAACTTTTTTGTTTATAACTTTTAGATAAGCAACGAGCGACGGCTAAGACCTTCTCAAGGTCACTCAGGAGGATGACCTCTATAATATATGTTAAGGTCAAAATCATCGCAGACTAAATTAATGTGTATTTTTACCTAGAAATGAATTCCTCGAACTTTTAAGAGTCTTTTAGAGCAGATGGTACGGAAAAAGACTTTATCAAGAGACACGGTAGTGTCTCGCGCCAAGTACACGCGGAGCGAGACCGACCGTGACTCTTTTACGCGACGCGACGGGTTGCGAGTACCCGAGATGTTGAGATCTCGATTTCATAATTCGGGAATTCAAAGAATTCTTTTTCATAACAACTTTAATTCTTTTTCAAGTCTCTTTGCTATCTGGGTTCCTTATCTCTGTGTATGTTGATAGAATTGTGAATCTAGGAGAAAAAAGTACATATATAATAGTCGCTACTCACAGTTAAAGCACTGCGATTTGTAGACAATTTTAAATTTATATAACTTTTTTTCTATTATCTTTTTATATCTTTGAATATAGCAGAAGCGTTTCTCTAATTCCTTTCGTTGGAAAACCGTTATAACAACATGTCGTAAATGCAGAATCTGACGCAAAAATAGATCAATGTCCACGTTAAAGAATTATTTATTTTCTTACTTCGTCATTTTGTCATTTTAATACGAAAAATAGATCTATCTTGCAGGAAAAGAATCTAAAAAATTTATAATATAAAGCGACTAGAGAGAAAAAATTATCCTACATTTCATGATTTACGTTCGAAAATTAAGAAATCGTTATATATATATATATATATATATATATATATATATATATATATATAT
>NW_020213722.1:0-6297 GCF_003070985.1 Temnothorax curvispinosus | reverse complement strand
TATATATATATATATATATATATATATATATATATATATATATATATACACACCTATTCAAGAATTAACTTAATAAGTACGTATTATGTGCACAAAAAGCTGATGATTACCGGAGTGATGAACACTAATCAACTGTATTGTCTATTTGTATAACAATATTGCAAAAAATTTTAGAATATTGTGTGGAAAGCTCTCAATATATGCAGTTTCTGCTTTTGAGAAATAATAGTTATCATGGATTGTATTGAAAAAATGTAGAAACTGTACGAAACTACACGGAAAAAAGTGATGTCGTATTAACAGCATTAGTCTTATTGAAAATAATATTGTTAATGTCAATAATAATATTAGTAAAACAAATAACATTTTATTAAAACAAGAGCATGACGTATTTTGTTTCATTAATATTTTTGATCATTTTCAATTAAATTGTTAGTTAAAATGTTGTTAGTAAACCATTTTTTCCGTGTAGCCAAACAAACTTCACTAAATGAACCTGTATTTGCGCCAAAAAATATTAAACCACGCGCATTGTAATTACGTGTAATTATATTTATATATATATTTATATAGTCCGGCGATCATATTCATGAGTTTATCGTTACATCGATTAACAACCCAGATAGCACGTACCATGTCTGAAATCGGGACATAAGACGTCTTTGACATTTTTAAGACATTTTATGTCCCGATTTTAGACATGTGTGTTATCTGATGGTAAGATACCTATACTGTTTTGTAAACGGAGACCACATCACAACCTAATAAAATTATAGACATAAAAATATATAGGAATAATGCGACGTTGAGGAATTTTTTTATGGATTGTTTTGGAACACAAGTCCTGTTGCACACCTCTTTCTTGTGAAACTTGGCATCTGCATTTCCTGTGTGCGCGTCATGTGTATGTGTTTTCCGGCAATCTTGATAAATATATTTTTTCACATTCATCAGTAATAATTTTATAAATTGCGTATCAATACTTTATTTAATTGTATTTAGTAACAAGGAAAAAACGAAAAATGATCGCAGCTCTCCCTGCAGTATTTTACTTCAAACTTGACATTTACCAAAATAATACACACACGTAATGCATATAGAAAAAAAGAAAGCCGCTTGTACATTTGTACGCGAATTTGTGTAGACACTTTAGAGATGCATGACAATTACAGTTTAGATCACATATTGGAATGTAAAACCCATACAGCACATGATATCATTCGAATATTCTGTACTCGTACTGTAAATATACGTACCGTATATAATATACTTCGAACATTTCTATAACATCTCTCTAGTAGTATATTATTTCTCATAAATTCTCAGGACGTACTTGTAATATCTCATAGTAGTATATTATTTTTCACAACACCTCCATGGAAAGTCCGATTTTCCATGCCTGTAGAGAAGGGCGAAAGTGGCCAATTTCATGCCAGTGCTTACTTTCCTCCCTAGGGAGGAAAATTGGCACTTTCCACCTCGTATAGCGGGCAGAAAGTAAAGTAATGAGAAACACAAAATAGAGAAAATAATCCGATCTTCCAATTTGGAAATTGTAATGTAAATATTAAATTCACTAACGAATAAGATTTTTCTTTGTAAAAATTATATTAATTTCAATAAATACAAAAATAATTACTATTTCAAAAATTATTTGTACTAAAACTATTGATTTGGAATTGTTTTTTCTTAATAATATCACTAAATAATGAGATAAATAATTATTCCTATTTATATAATATCCCTAAATAAAATCCCAAATCAATCAAATTTAGTACAATAATTAAAATTATTTATATCCGACTGTGATCGGCGCGCAGTAATAAATTGGAATATATATGTAAATATATGTATTATAATAATACATATACACAGAAATTAATATTCAGCTGCCTATAAGATCTAAGCTTTGACCGAAAACGGCTTGTATCTTATTCGAAAATTATTTATATTTCTTTTTGAAATTTTATTATCATTTTAATTTCATGTTATGTGGGGGGTTTCGCCCCTCACACCCCCCACCAGGGGCCTCGCCCCTGCGTTACTCTATTTTTCTCTTTCTATTTAACGATACGCGCGTATAAACTGTACGAATGAAACATTAAACGCACACACTCTACAGGAATTCAAAAGTCGAACATTTCCGTAAAGGTGTTGTGAAAAATATCGTGTGCACCTCAGGTCGAAAGCTTTTTCAGACTCATGTGATTTGCCGTCCAAGCCTTCGGCTCGGGCGGCAAACTTCACACTCGTTTAAAAAACGCTACTTTCTCTCCTTGATGCACAATATATTATTTCGTAAATTCTTGTATACTACTCAGAATGTAAAGTGAGTAATTTTAATAGACGCAAGCAAATATCTCGAAAAATATAAAAAATATGGAAAAATGTTTTGGACAAAAGTTGTATGCTCTAAAGGGGGACATATGATTCTGATATGAGTCATGTCGTAGATGTCATCGTTTTTAAGAAATTTTAAAGGCGACTAATTTCTTAAATTAAACTTGATTTTTTTCTTGAAATAAAAGTTGTAGATCTTGTTGAGACGTTTTCAAAACACTATAATATAGTTCTCTTTTTTCTCGTTAAGAATTTCCTGAGATATTTAAAATTTTATCATAATATTTTTAGTATAAAATATGAATATAAATATCTCGTAAAGTATTCACTTTTCGATTATTTTACCTTTATACTTATATACGTAGAATAATGAAAGGAATCGATTGTAAAAAAAAGCAGAAAAAAAATATTTAAAAAATATTAATTGCATTTCCCATACAATACAAAATGTTTTCAAAAAATTTTTCTTAATATATCTATAAAAATATGGCAAAAAACA
This sequence comes from Temnothorax curvispinosus, assembly GCF_003070985.1. Classification (NCBI taxonomy): domain Eukaryota; kingdom Metazoa; phylum Arthropoda; class Insecta; order Hymenoptera; family Formicidae; genus Temnothorax; species Temnothorax curvispinosus. The sequence continues at coordinate 3,458 of NW_020213722.1, read as the reverse complement.
TTTTAAAATGGTTTTAGGATTATTTTAAAATAGTTTAAAAACCTTTTGTCGTAACATTTTTAAGAATATTTTAAGAATCTTTTAAAAATATTTATAAAAATGTTCTTCTTTATTACTCAGACAATTTTTTCTTAAATATTTAAAATATATTATTGAAATATTAATTTAAATCTACATATTTATTGTTTTATAATCTTGTTCCAAAATATTTAAAAAATATTTTAAATTTATTTATTATTGGGTTTATAATCCTTTTTTTCAATTATTTTTAAAATATTATAAAATATTTTTGATTAAGAAAGATGCATAGTAGCGCATCTTTCTGTGCTAGTTCGGAATAACGCCGCTAGGCGGCGCAAAATGATAAGACTAACTCGTAAGTAAATTTCAGTTGGGGGCTAATATAAGAAGGCCTCCGGCGAAGCAAAAACATGACATATCTGCGAGACATATCTTTGCCAGGAATACAACGCAAGGTTCACCCAACACTGCTGCGATGATATAGATATATGTATAAAATAATATTTTCCAAAGTAAGATATAAAAATATATATTTTTCAAATATTAAAAAAAAACGGGCACAGTAACAACTGTGCCGCAAACAACACCGTAGAACTACATCAACTGTCACTATTTCATGTTAAAGTATTCAGCGAAGGAAAGTAGACGTAGCCCTACGTCTACTTTTCTTCGCTGAATACTGTGCCCGTTTTTTTAGCTCATAAATTTTTTTTTATAAGAAATTTCTTAAATTATTAGCATATAATGAATTGGCTTCTTTCTATGAAACTTTATAAGCTAAATAAAATAATGTGGAAGCAATATACAAGTTTTTAATTTGCAAATTTGTGTTTGTTCAAAATCGGTACATTAATGAAAAATTAAACCCACGGTTTCAAGAAAATCGGTCCATTAATGAATAAGTAGCTCGCGGTCGAATATTAAGTACTTATTATTTTCTGAAAAATTACGTATTATTTCCCAAAAAATAAGACAAATTTCGGTACCGGTTTCCAAAAAAATCAGAAACAAAAAATTATACACATTATGGCAATTTCATTTATTATTCCCCGAAAAATTACGTATTATTTCCCAAAAAATTAGACAAATTTCAGTACCGATTTCTAAAAAATTGGAAACAAAAAATTATACACATCATTGCAATCACCGGAAAATTTTACCCCTACTTTCTATATAATTCTTTAAGATTCGGTCCGTCCCCGAAAAAATTAAGAAAATTTTTGCCCCGGTTTTAAGAAAATCCGTTAATGAATGAATAGCTCGCTGTCGGACATTAGATACTTATTATTTCCCGAAAAATTACGTATTATTTCCCAAAAAATTAGACAAATTTTGGTACCGGTTTCCAAAAAATCGGAAACGAAAAATCATACACATCATGGCAATCCCCAGAAAATTTTACCCCTACTTTCTATATAATTCTTTAAAATTTGATTCGTCCCCGAGAAATTAAAAAAATTCAAAACCGGTTTTTAAAAAATCGGCAACGAAAAATTATCCATAAAAAAAATTCAGCTTGATATCTCAAAATTCGCAAAAATTAGAGCAATCACGTACATTTTTTTAAACAGAAATCGGAAACCCCTTTATTATTAGCAATTTTTCTAATTTTATTACATTTTTTAGTTCTTTTTACCCCTATCTATATATATAAAAATGAATGTATGTATGTATGTACGTATGTATGTATGTCCTTTATGCACTCTTAAGCTATTCGACTGGTTTTGAAAGTATTGTATATGAAGTAGGGGTAGAATTTTTCGGGGAGTGTTATAGAATGTATATTTTTTTGTTACCGATCTTTTTGGGAACCGGTATTCGACATTTTTTCATTTTTTCGGGAAATAATTGACCGAATTTCAAAGAAATATATATGAAACAGGAGTAGAATTTTCCGGGGAGTGTCATAATGTGTATAGTTTTTTGTTACCGATTTTCTGGAAAAACCGGTTTTTCTAATTTTCGGAAAATAATTGACCGAATCTCAAAAAATTGTATATGGAACGGGGGTAGAATTTTCCGGGGAATGTTATAAAATGTATAATTTTTTGTTACCGATTTTTTTGGAAGCCGGTATCAAAAATTTTTCAAATTTTTCGGGAATTAATTGACTGAATCGCAAAAAATTACATATGAAGTAGGGATAAAATTTTCCGGGGAGTGCTATAAACTGTATAGTTTTTTGTTACCGATCTTTTTGGGAATCGGTATCTTTTTGGAAATTAGTTACAAAATTTTCCAGAGCGGGAGAGAGAGAGAGAGAGAGAAAGAGAGAGAGAGAGAGAGAGAGAGAGAGAGAGAGAGAGAGGGAGTGGGAGAGAGAGGGAGAGGGAGAGGGAGAGAAAGAGGAAGAGGGAGAGGGAGAGGGGAGAAGTGGGAGAAAGAAAGAGAGAGAGGGGGGAGGGAGGGAGGGAGAGAGAGATTGATTGATTGATTGATTATTTATTATGCCATAGTCAATAGGCTTTAGGCAATACATGAATAATTAATGTATAAATGCATACAAATGAAGGCTACATAAGAAAATAACAAAATGCAAATAAAAATAAAAAAATAAAAATATAAAGAACAGTAATAATATTGCGGATGTACACTGAGGAGCATTAATGAGTTCCGTTACCCGGTGAGCTACGGTGCAGAGCGGTGCAGGCGAGCGCGCTACGTTACCGTCACGGTCGATAAAAGGTTCAAATACAGAACCGCGAACGCGTAAAAATGGTCAGTCACGCTGTATTGCTCGCGCGTGCATTTGATTAAAAAAACATTTTTAATACAATCTGATGCACACAATTAATACGTATTACATACAATATAACAATCATAGGTGATTATGTAATTATAATTGTATTGTGCATCTGCAACTATTATTCCACCGACTAAGTATGTGTTTACTGGAATAATATATAATTATAGATCATATGATAATTATAATTACAACATAATTACCTATAATTATTCTATTGCATATGAAAAATTATTTCGTGATGTTTTATAATTTTTACGATGTCGTATTATTTTCAGTATCTTATTTATAAGTAAATAAAATATTAAAATTAAAAGCTAAGTAATGTTATGGCCGATATTCCGAGCAATATTAAAGTGTTAATATAAAGCTAGATATATATACATTTTGAATTATAATTATCGAGTCAACGTTTCGACCTACTTGGTCTTCCTCAGGGCATTACATTCAAACTTACAAATGATATAAATAAAAATAATAATAACTGTTGAAGTTCACATTATCAACACTGAAAATTATAGTCATTGCCGAACGATTACGACACGCAAAAGAAATAAGGCCAAAGTCAACTTCGAATTAAACGCCGTTACAGGCCACATAATTACAATAATTATTACCGATTACAATAAATCCTGATCTGCGTTGCAGCTGACCGAGATGCTAATTTCGTGCATTTTCTGTATATTTTAAAAGG